>NC_060950.1:501614-520023 GCF_022045245.1 Lucilia cuprina | reverse complement strand
AAACTACAACGTTAACATATCAATGTATTTATTGTTGTCCATAGTTAAATGGCATAAAATGTCAAAATATTTATATAATTCCTAAACCTCTTTTCAAACACACAAAATATGTGTGTGTTTCTTACTATATGTCAACAGAGAAAATATATATAAATAGTTTAAATAGTTTATTTAATTTAATTTACAAACTTTTTCATAAAGTAAATATAAAAGATAGTTTTCTAAAATCATTGCCATTGTGTTTTAAATTGTAGGTACATTTGTACACATGGATAAATCTCCTGTGTACACGTTTACCTGGAAGCAGGATTTTTTTGTTGAACAAGTTCAGTTTATTTAATTAATATTCATCTGAAGACATACATAAGAACTTTAAAAATAAATAATCTAGTGAATGATTGGCTTATACGAAAAATATCCTTAACTATAAAACATTTTCAATTTCAACTATATTGTTTTAGATTTTACAATGTATATATTATACTTATCTACAGTTCTGCAAAAGAGTTTCAAAGCTAATAAAATATAAAACCTTTGAAGTATATGTTTACCCCTTTTCCATAGAATTTTGAGATAGAATCCTTTGTATTATAAATTTTTGAAAATGCAATTTCTGTATATTTCTTTAAAATCCGAAATCAAGAATTAAATGTTTGCTGGTTTCTAGTCATCAAAAGTAAAACTATATTTGCATCTTTTATATGTACATATGTATATTTATTTTTCTTTTTCCAACTAAAGAGGATTGTGTGTGTTGTGTATTTATTCAGACAAATATGTACAGAAAATAACCTATACTAAGTAGTAATCTGTAAGATAGTTTACAAACTATGTTTGTAGATATTAGTACATACATATGTCCGAATGTGGTATCTTAATGTCTATATACATCTATGTAATAGAAGTGTTCATAAAATATTGATTTTGTATGGATGGGTTTTCTTTTGTTCATTCTTCAACATCTTTTTATATCGGTGGTATTGAAATAAGAAAGACACAAATAATTCTCCCATTTTCTAATTAAATTTCACATACGTAAAGAGAAAGTGTTAGAAATTCAGAAGTTTATAGAAGACTTTTATTACCACGAAATTTTTGTGAACGATCATTTAAATTTTGAAAAATCTCAAAATATCCCACGGTATTAAAATATATAAAATTGACTTTTGAAAACACAGAGTCCATAATTTGTGTTATTTATTTTCTCTTAAACATTTATTATTATATTATTTTTAAAACAGATATTGTGAATAAAATAAATTAAAATTAAATACGATAAAAAGTGAGTTTTAAAATCAAACACAAATACAAACAAAAACTTCATCAGGTATGTAGCGACAGCTGGTATCAAAAAATAACTTTAATGTGAAAGTTGCTTAAAACATGGATTTCAAATAAGACTTAAAAGCATTTAATCGGTTACGTTCAAACGACGAATCTTCCCTATCGTATGTTACGACGTTTAAAAAAATGAATGAAAAATTTGATGCAATAAAACCGCGGCGTGAAAAGCCACAAACTCTAGAAGGTATTCAAACTACAAAATGTCTTAATGATTCCTGTGGTTCTGATTCATCGCTCAATCGTGGTTCGGATAAACGTTTATCGCGAAATCGTTCTCGCGGTTCGGAGACACGATCGCAACGTGATCACTCTTCGGATGGTGTGATGACTACAACAAAGTCAGATTTAAAAACGGATGTAGAGTTGTGTAATGAATTCAATGTTAATGATGGTTGCCAGCGTAGAGAAAGTTTTAATTACGACGACAGCAGTCCAAGTGGTCAAGGTTCATTTACCAAGCCAGGCTTGGGCAGATCATTGCGTTTGCCGAGTATGGTGGGTGGTACAACAACTAGAAAATGTGTTTTAACTTTAGATGGTTATTCCTATGTTATAGGTAAGTTGTCAGATGCATCTTATTAGAAAATTTCGAAAATTAAATTATACTGTTCTTGTTTTCACTATTCTACCTTAGATTAGTGCAAAATTACTCAAATGCATTCAAATATTATTAGTTAAATATAATTATTTTATAATTTATAAAATATATCAGCAGAATTATCCTACAAATTTAAGTTGACACTTCCATTCATAGCTAATTTAAAAGAATAACGCAAGTAATACCACAAAGCACTTCTCAATATGTCCATGATGTACATAAACATATATGTATATACATTAGAGGTATCCAAAAATCCTCTTCTGTACGAGATAGAGTAAATCTAATACTACAAATTAAAGTTAGAAGTTTTCAGTGTATATTTTTCAGATAAATTATGAATTTCTATTATTTTTAACGAAAAAAATCCCAAGCTAAGAAAATCGATATTTCTTTGGATACCTCTAATGTACATAAAATTAGTTTTTTAGTGAGACCACAAAAGGAACATTACTATTTTAAAGGTTATTTATCATTTTGAAACATCTATGGCAATTTTTTCTTCAACACTTGCAGATTATGTTTTGCAAAGAGGAAAGTAATGCTGTAGCTTAAAGAAAAGATTCACATGTTCAAAAATACAGAATGGAAAAAACATGAATGAACGAAGTATATTCAACTGCAGAAAATAAATGATTACACAATACACATATTTAGTAAAAAAAGAAAAGAAAATAAAATGAAATAAAATAAAATATATTGCAAGTGTATTATATTAGACTGCATTCTGTCAGATAAAATAAAAAGTAGGTAATTTCACGCTAAACAAAATGTTAAATATTTGACACAATATTCACTCAACATAAAAAAAGAATAAAATATTTGTATTTGTCGAAAATGTATATATACTTTTAATTAAAATATGTTTAATATTTTTCTAATTTAACCTTTTAGAAGTCCTTGAATTTTGTAGTTATTGCAACAAACATTCAAACACATAAACAATTACTTATACTTACAAAAAACAAGCATTTCCGTTCCCTGTTTTCTAGATTTATACATATAGACACGGTTTCATATTCATTCATTATAAAAGTCCATCTCGTTTATACAGAACTCTGTGTGACCAGTCAAAGTTAGTTATAAAACAAGTACATAAAAAGTAAAGTTTCATTTTCTGCAAGAGTAAATTTTTTATAGACGCATAGGATGGGTAGGATACTTAGCACGCATGGACTATAACATCGGAGGTACTAGAAAATGAGGATGACAACGAAACTGGATGGAAAGATTGTGTAAAATACCTAAGAATAATAAGTATTATAAACTCGCAACAGAATGGTTAAATAGAGGAAAATAACTGATCAGGCTAAAGCTCACCACGAACTATAATGCTATAGATGATAAATGATAATTTGAGTTTTTTCAAGCAAATCTGTATATTTTTAACACGTACTTTTGGAAGTTCCTTATAAAATAAAGAAAATTGAATAAAATTGTAGCGAGATTTCGTTGTAACCAAGTTCGACTTGAAACATAGTTCGCTATAAACGAGTTTGACTGTATATTTAAATTTAATTTGTTTTTCCCCTTTTTCGACTCTTTAAAATACTTACTACCCTTGCTAAAACTCTTAATACAGCCATTCATTTATTGCGGTTAAAACATTTGGGCGCCTACGTACTGACAATACCATAAACAACTTAAATAACGAAAAAATCTTTAAAAAGCAGCAAGAGACACCAGACAACATGAAGGGACATTAATAGAACGAAAAAAATATTAAAAACGCACACACCACTCTGACAACACCGCCAATACATATACAACAACAAAAGCACAGCCAGCAGTTCGGAGGGACAGTCCCGAACAAACCACTTCACATACCGACTACCCAGGTACTAACCGTTTTAATATGGTTGAAATAAAAAAAAATAATTTTATTACAAGTTTAAATAAATATTGGAATAAATATTTTCCCGTTTACTAGAGAACAGTGAAATAAAGACTGTCCACTCTCGTTGCTTACTTGGTGAACAGTAAAGTGGCGACAGTCTCACTCCTTCACTCGTTTACGTAGGGTACAGTAAAAAATGTAAAAAATGTTAAAAAAGTATTAAAAATATCCTTTTTATGTAATTTTACTATTATGCATTCCTGAAAAGTTTTTGGAGTGTATGAGTTTTTTGCAAGTTACTCTCTTGTTTGAAAATGAGAATTAGCGACGTTAAGTGCAGACAGTCTTTCCAAATAGAAATACATATATGTATATACATGCTCAAATCTTAAAACAATCACGACAAAAAATTGTCGTAGAAGTTGTATACATTGCTAAAACTATAGCAGCTGTTGACATACTACGCGTACAACACTACAACATCGATTGTGAATTGAACAATTGTTTTTTGATAGACTCCTTCATGGATGGTTTCTTCATTAAATACTTAAATGTAGATGTATAAATGTTTGTTAAAAATTTAATTAAAATTTGTTTTATGTTATTGACAGGTTTTAAAGTACTGAAATACACCTGAACAACTGACACAACAAATCTTTTCTTTTCACAGAAAAGTACGTACAAGTGGGCAATAACTTTTTCCTATCATATTTAATTTATTCGTCAGATATAAATAACAAAGAAATTGTTTTATTTCGTAAGATTGTATTTTTACCCCCATTTTCAACACTTATAGACATTATGAAAATGGTGAATGCAGAATGGACTAATTTTTAACTTATTATTAATACATATACAAATATTTTTAAATAATTTTCTACTCTTCCATTTATCATTTAACTGGTTGTTATTCTTGTACCTAAAACAATGTTCTTGTTTATAAACGCCAAAATTAAATTATATTTGATAAGTAAATTGGTGGAACTGAATCTTTTACAAACTGTAATATGAGCCAAGCCCTCATATAAAGTCCCCCATAATTCCTTTGTAAACACTGGTATTACTTATATGAAATGCTTTTTTTAGTCATTATACTTACACCGGTGAAGGGTATTATATGGTCTAACATGCCCAACTATACTTTCTTACTTGTTTATAATGGTATTAAACAGATACGATAAAAAGCATGCCAATGAAATCTGAAGATCAAAATACATATACATAAATCCGACTGAATCTAAGGTTGACTTCCCAGCGGGAAAAAGAAGCAGTTGCAGGTTTTGCTATTGACCATTGACCTTCCCTCAATGTAAACCTTTTAGATATAATTTAATGAAATTTGCCACATAATTTCTTGCCCAGGAAATGGCTGCATGGTATCTCATAGCTACTCCAATATTGTACTTTTTAAAAATTTTATATTTTAAGCAGTTAAGATACAATGAATCCTGTCTTAATGAAAATCATGTATTTGGTCCTATACAAGAATGGATTTAGAAATTCAACTTGACGCTAATTCAACACATTGCGCTCCATGACATGAGGCTTACATAGAATATGCCCTGATCAGTGTTACCAGGTTAGCTCTTTTAAAGCTACATTAAGCCTTTTTATTTATCATTTATGTTTTATTTTATTTATGTTTTAGCTTCGGGCTTTTTCTAGTCTTTTTTCCGCTCTCTTATTTAGCCGTAAACAAGCTAACATTTCGAATTTTTATTACATCAACAAAAAAGTTCTGTAAGAATAGGATTTTTTATTTTTAATAACTTCTGATTATAATTAAAGTGAATGTTATGAAATTTATTTGTTCAAAACATTTAACTGATCCTGTTTTTAAAGTCTGAACAAATAGGCTTAATTGGCTCAGAAAATTATTCTTAGTACATGACAAATATTTTATGATATAAATACATTTAATAAATTCTTTTAAATTCTGCGATATTTGGTCGTTTTGGATCTAGTGTCATTCTAGGCCTTTCGAAAATCATTGGTTTATAGTCGCGAATGTACGACAGTTTTCATACATATTTTTAAGGTCTAACGTTTAGCCTTTTTCTAGCCTTATTTTTTAAGTCTTTTAGCCATTTCTGATCTTTTTTAATGGTGGTTTTAGCTTCTTATTTCTGAAGCTCCTGGCAACACAGGTACATCCGATTCTGCATATGACATAAAACAATAATTTGCTTTAAAGTCCAAATATTTATGACCTACAACTTCTTATATTATCTTTAGTTGAATGCTTAATTTTAAAACATCGGTTTTATATTGAATAGAAACAGAATCCTTCGAGTTTCTTTTATTTTTTTTTTTTAAGTCAAACCTTTTTTAAAAATTTAAATATGCTGGTAATTTTCTTTTAAAATGGTAAAGCTGAAGAGAATTTCATTACTCTATAAAAACGCCTATTATACGGTCTTCCCTTGTAGGCCTATTAAAGGATATTTTGCTGAAGGCTTATAATAAGACCTATAATGTAATGTATATAAGGTAAAGTCATATTAGAAGATCTTCAGTCGAAGGCTTTGTAGAAAGTCAATGCGAAATTATAAATGTGCAGATATTCTACAAAGCCTACGGAAACATGGGTTATTAGCACTTATATTATTAATAAATTCAACATTGAACTTAAGGAATTTGCTTTAAAGAGTCACATGTGTATTTGTGGAGAGGGTATTATGCGTTTATGCTGATATTTACAACACCTAAAAATATTGGTCACCTTAAAGTATACCAATCGGCTAAGAATCACTATTGAAAATAATTGAAATCGGTTTATTATTTTGCCCCCATACAACCATACACCTCGTTAATGTTAAATGTTGCAGTTTCAACAAAAATTGGAAAAGCTTAGTTTTATTTAAGTCTAAATGACACTACCGATTTTTCTAATGATCGGACCTCATTTGACCCTAGCCCCATAGATACTCCCCTTCACAAATGACTTGATAATATGGTCGGCCATGCTTGACTATACATTCATACTTTTTTTAATTATAAAAGACTACTTTCCCTGCAGGAAATGGAACTAGTACCAAACTAGTATTTAACTAGTATCAAAATCACCTGTACTAGATCCCAACTGTAAACTTTCCTATACCATCATAATGCTCAAATTAACATTGAGTGTGTTAAAAGAATTACTAGTACTATTAGTTCTAAACTGATACTAGTACACTTGAACCCAATCGGGTTCCTTAGAACCGGTTTGATACTAATTCTAATATTCAAAAAAAGTCGTCATAATTGGTGGTTTTGCACTTTTGCAATCCTCCTGCTGTTGTAAATACATTTACCTAACAATTTAATATGAAAGTTTGAAGAAATTCTGGTTCTATCTGATTTTATTGTGTCCAAAGGTTCCATTTAGTTTCATATCTCCATTTCATTTGCTATACGATAAAACAAATATTAAACTTAATGCAGTTTTTATATTTAATAGACGTACCTACTTACATAGGGATTTGCTTGCAACTGGACCTAAATTTGCATGCACTATTTATTCTCTCATTTGAAGGGATATATTTTAATAATTTAAAAAAGTAATTTATTCCAAAACATGTCAAACAAAAATTAGTCTACAAGTGGCGCCATTCAACTGCTAGTACTAGTATTTTTCCATATAAACTCTATCCCAATTTGTACTAGTGTCTGTTGTCCTAGTAATAGTACTAGTGGCATTAAGACAATTATCGCTTCATTTCCTGCAGCGTTACGTGAACAAAATAAAATTTAGCAGAACACTAAATTTTATTTGGAATGTAAAAATACACTATCCTGTTTTCAGGTAGCGCTTTATAATAAAGGGACCAAAATAAATTTTATAGGGAGAGTTCATATATAAAAATAAAAACAAGTTATATTTATTAAATATTTAAATTTTTATAATTGTTTGTTTGGCATTGCTTTGCAAAGCAACTAGTAAAGTGCATAAATACTCGCCTTCTGCAATAGGGAAATGAGAAATGAGTATCGCATTTTTAATAATGTGTCTATTAGATGGCCTAGCATTTTTCTTCCGCTGGGTTGTACTCTTGCTGTGAAAACTTATTGAAGCTTTATGATGACATTTCGAATTCTTAACATTTGTGTTTTTATTTTAAACAATTCTTTTAATGCTTTTTAACAGTAGAAAACTGCTGAATTTTGTTTTTTATTTTATAGAAATTTTAAACACCAATATGAAATTTTGGAAACTTTCATGGAATGTTATTTTGACAAATTTTGAAAATTTTTGTATTTATTTAGTTTTACAATACATGTGTGTAGTATATAAAGTGGAATTATTATATCAAAATATGTATACTACTTTTGGCAAGAAATTTTTTTAATTCAACCCTCACTAATCTTTATGTCACTTAAAAGTCCTTGTGATTCTACGAACATACAATAGCGAGCACAAAAAATCAACACAATGAAATAACAACAAATTTATATTTTTTTGTGTGTTTAATTAAACTTTCTTGAAGAAATTATATAATGCGATTATTATAAAATTATTAGTTATCATTTAATAAAAATAGAACTAATATTTAAGCTATAGAGCTACAGAACCAAAAATCTAGCTTCTTTCATCACACCAAAATTATTATTCGTCATAAATTACTGCTTGTAGAAGACAATGTATTTGTCTAGGCTACTAGATGGCCTAAAAATTTATGTAATCGGAGCCAAATAAAGTGTATTTGCTCACGTTGTCATATAAGGCCGTACCCACTGTTCCCTTGACCAATGTTGCTACGTTTCGTAAAATAACGGATCATGTTTTTGTTGACATGTGGTTTCTTGGTAAAACATTTTCCAAAAAAATTACACTTCATTTAACCTTTCGTGAAACAAGCAAATTTAAAGATCATATGAACCGGCGTTACAATTTATATGCTCGCTACTGTTTACTTTATGCTCGCTACTATTTACATAAAGTTTACGTGATATTATTTTAAATATTTTTCTTGTCGTCGTTTTTCTGTCGGAATTCCTTTGTTTCTGCTGTTGCCATTATTATTATATTTATATTTTTCTTGTTGTTATGCCATAAATAAGAGAAATGTAAAACTATTTAATTTTATAAAATGTTTAATGGTTTTCTCTTAATGCTACTGAGACCGAAGAAAAATTATCCTTTATTTATATGGTCATAATTAAGGCATTACTACTTCTTAGAGTAATTTTTGTAGAATATGTTTTTGTGCTCTAATTAAATTACGAAGAAAGGGATCGGGGTCAGCAATATCTATTTGTAATCATAAACATAATTTCCTTGACAGATGCTTAACTAACTTAAGGGGTATCTGGAGTACACGCGTACGTAAGTAGCTAACATGAGCTGTTACATATATATGTATATAATTCATCTAATATTTTTTTAAATCTATGAATATAAATTAAAATGTATTATTTATTAAAATGCTGCCTTTTTATTAAAATTCAACTTAGTCCATTTATTATTCCATAAATTGTACATTAGGAGGCCAACTAATATGATATTCGCAGCTTTAACAATAGATTTGACAATAGCACGACGTTCTCTGCAAAAAAAGGGAAATTTTAAACTTGTGCAGAAAAAGCAATGAAAAGAAAGTTAAAAACTTACACTGAAAACCCAAATGGAACACGACACACCAAGGCATGATGAGCCATTAGAGTTAAGTTACTTTTGCCAGCAGCAGAGTTGGTAGAGATTTTAAATCTAAACCAAACCATTTCAAGTAAATATCACATAAAAGTTGTTTGAAATAAAATAGCTGATGCGTATTCTAGGTAATTTTAAAAGCTCTAAAATTACTCATACGTATTGAAATACATATTTTTCGTTTTTAAACGAAATTTAGAAAGAAACATTTTTGTTTTACTTATTTATTATTAGGGCAAAGATTTTCATGCATTAAAAAATTCACAATAAACACTTCTAATGTACAAAGCAGCATATATACTGGATTCCTAAACCCAATCGGTATCTCTTACCGTTCGTATAGTGGGACGCCAGTATATGCTGGGCAATTGTCAGTTCAGTATTCAATGGTTGCCTGTCATCCCGTAAATCGATCTTTATGATCATGGGAATGGAACTGATGCTAAATGGAGATTGCATTTGTAATAATTTCACCTAACATTGGGACTTGTCACCCCCTTCTATTGACTTTAGACCAGTGATTGCTTTTTTCTTTGTCGGGGTACGCGGATTAATTCCAAATGCGGCCTGTCATTCCGCAACGGGGCTGCTATGGCAAGATATTAGATAGCTCAAGTACTTCAACAATGTGCTTGTACATGGACCGGACATCAATGTACAAAAATTGCTACCTGCGTTTTTCTTTGAGGAATTCAGAGGCGCATGGTAGACCGTCTCTAGTCTACCCAGTGGATGAAAAAGACCACCGTGAGATAAGGCCGTAAAGGCAGTGCTCACGTTAATCTTTCGACATTCATTCATTCGACTGTGCCGAATCTTATATACCCACCATCAAACCGTATGCCGTAAAAGGAGCATTCCCTATAAACATCAGAGTGATATTTGGAATATGGTTTAAGTCAATTATGGACCGAGCTCTTTTAAACTAACAAAATATTAATTTTTAAAAACCAAATATTTTAGTTCAATTTTTAAACCGTGAGCGTATGAGTAATTTTCTGAAGAGGACCTTTATAAGCGTAAATTATGAACCGATACTCATAAAATTTTGTACATAGATTTCGTTAAAAAAAAACTCGTTCCTGAAGGGAACCTTTTATAGGGGCTAGGGTCAGTTATAGATCAGTCCTCATTGAATTCGGAATGAAGTACTATGTTACTACATATAAATGTCGATTTTCAGCGCTGTACTGCAATTTTCGGAATTTTCTTCAGCAAATTTTATAAAGTTTATATTATATACTCATAACTTTTTGTAGACCAATTTTGGTTCACATAACACATGTTTCCATTGAATATCATAGCTGTACTCGCATTTTTATGCCAGTAGTTAGCATTAATGTAATTTTATAATTGGAGCTTATATGACGGTATGGTGAATTACCGACACATTTCGCATGAAATTCGGAGCGAATTTCATAGCCGTATTTCATAACTCATATTTTTAAGCCAGTAATGATCGCTCAAGTAATTTTCTGAAGGTGACCTTATATAGGGGGTAGGGTCAATTATGAACCGATACATATGAAATTTGGTAGAGAGATTTTAGCTTGCGAGAAACTTTCTTACTTATATCACATTTTATCACTATACTCGCATTTTTTTTATTTTTTATATTCATATATTTTAGCCACACGCATATAAAAAATATAGTTGTGGTAACCATAATCTAAGAGCCATATATTATGGTTAGAATTATGGTTAAATTTAAAACATATTATGATCATTATTAGTATAATAACCTATCATATTATTATTATTAAATATAGTCCGAATATTTCATCATAATATAGTAATAATAGTTTCAAGCAACCACATTATGGTTTCATGTAATCATATAATGGCTTCAAGCAATCATATTATTGTTTCAAGTAACCATATTATGGTTACAAGTAGTCACATGTCTTCATGTAACCATATTATGGTTACATATTAAACATAATATGGTTAATCTTATGTGTTCGGCGTAAAATGTAATTATTTGTTAATTTTCTTTTAAACAACCACAAAACTTCCAAGCACTGGTATTCCCATAAAAAATATATATCCACTTAAGGTAATTTTATGGTATTTTACCCGTCAAAGGAAGTTATACTCCAATGTTATATTATACATACAGCAAATCAACTATGTTTTTATCCTACCTTTTTTTAAAAGAATTTTGTTTTTTATTCATAAATAAAATTCGAAAAAACAAGTAAAAGTAAATTTATGTTTTCCAATTAAAAATAGAAATTGTGTAAAATGGGAAAGCCAAGAAAAAAATTTAATATAAAAATTTTTGGTGCATTTATTGTTGCATTTTATTATTTTTCATCAGAATTTGCACGTCAATAAAGTATAAAAAGACCTTAGGTTGCTTGGAACAAATGCAAAGTGTACTGTCGTGTAGTACAATAAAAATACCTAATTTAAATATTTTCTAATAGTGGTGGTTATCATACCCTATGGTCAACAAAAGCAATATTTTTTCAGCTAATAAATACACTTTTATATATATTTATAACCCAAATCAAGAATAACTATCCAGATCCAAATACGCCTACTGTATCTTATTCATAAAATAAAGCATTTAAAATATGAGGTTTAACATCAAGATTTTGGCATGTAATAGTTTTTTAGTGGTATATGGTGATGTCCCCATACTTAGAGTGGCTAGATTTATTGAATATGAATCAATATTCTACAATTCTAAATAAAATTTATACAGTACTCCCCAAATAGATGGGGTTTCCGTAATGTAGTTTTTGTTTATCAATACAAAATGACCAAAAACCCAGATTATTTTTGTTATAATATATAGATTTATACCTCATTAAATATTTTTCTAGGCCCAAATTCATTGATTATCTAATATATCATGTATCCAATTCAAAATTACTTATTATTTTCAAAATTTAATCAAAGAAACGATAGATCTCATGTTAAGTCAAATATTAATAAATTCTTATATATGATAATAAATCGGTAAAGAAAAGTAAAAATTAAGTCTTTCCACTACAAAAAATATTAAATTTTATAAAATAATGCAGAAATATTAAAAAATGAACAAAAAAACTTAGAAAAGCAAAATACTTTATTGACCTAAAAAATTAACAATACGTTCACATTTTATCAGAAATCTCGTTAATTAATATCACGAATTTACTTTTTATAGTAGAAATTTGAAATTTAAGATATTATTTAAAAAATACAACAAACAAATTGCTTTATTTTTCTAAAAATAATTGTTCAGATAAAGTTTTTTCTTAAAATTTTACATATGCAAATTACTTAATTGATTCACTGTATATTGTTTTGGCAACGAAAATTGACACAAAACATGCAATCACAAGGAGAAAAAAATCAAAATAATGTTTTTTGCTGTTATATTCTTCCAAAATACAACGCAGTTGTAATGGATTTGCAAATGAAGTGTAACGAAATACAACATAAAAACCTCATGAGTTTTTAATTACTTTTTTTAATGCAGCAAAAAAAAAGAGAAAATAAACTTTAATTGCAATAATAACAAATATTTGTGGTATATAAAGAGGAAAATGAAAGAATTAGAAGTGCCCAGTAAAATATTAAAAAAAATTTGGTAATGAGTATCGTAGGTAATGTAATTATTTCACTCATTACTAAGTAAAGAATAATATTATTATTATTATATATATATATATATATAATATATATATATATATATATATATATATATATTATATATATATATTATATATATATATATATATATATATATATATATATATATATATATATATATATATATTATATATATATATATATATATATATATATATTATATATATATATATATATATATATATATATATATAATATATATATATATATATATATATATATATATATTATATATATATATATATATATATATATATATATATATATATATACCGAGTAAGTAAATATTTTGCTGGGTGTAATAAAACTAGCAAAACATAAAACATGTTTCTTCTTATTTTGGAATAATATGTAAGTACACTTTTATACACTTTAAAGTTAAAAACCTGAAAATTTTTTTCTGTTCAAGTTCAACAAACAAAAAAACAATACTTTTAAAAATGTTAATAAGTTTATAAGTGAATATGACTGTACCGTCAGACATTGTCTATTAAGTTTCATTTCAAGACATCCTGACTTGTGGAAATTACTAAATCTTTGACCTTTTGAATTTCATGTTAATAAATTCAGAGTTTTTGACTATAGAGTTCTAAGAATTGGCGAAATCATGTATTTTGATACAGTAGACCAGCTCTAATCCAAAAGTCGATTTAAAAATTTTTGGTTGTTACATCTTTTTGCATTTCCGGTGACGATATGTAGTTTCCGCTTTATAAATCTTTTAAAAATGAAATCTATCTATGTTAAAGCACATTTTTGTATATACAATACGGAAAATATAGAAAAATAACAAATTGTAAAACTAGTAAAAAATGTGTAAACGAACCTAACATCCATACATGCAGCTTGGTAAACTTTTCAAAGCTAAAATCCAAAAAATATTTGGTGATGAAATTCACACGTATCTCTGCAGGTAACATAAACATCATACATATGTATATTAGATAATATTGAAGACTAAGCTTATACTTCGTAAATCCAGAATTCGGGACTTATATTCAATGTAAATAAGTTTATATCTAATAAATCATTCCAAAATTTTTGCATTATGATAGAACTATGGTAGAATTACATTGAAGGCTCCATTCCAAAAATCACTACGACGTATATTAAATTAATTGTCGAAATATATATATAGAACCACTTCTGAAATTTACTTACTACAATTTCGAAAATGGTTCTAGTATGCTGAATAGCGAAATATACATAATTGTATATCCTATATACCGAAATATGCCAAAATAAAAATAATTCTAAAACACTTATCATCTTTTTCAAACGGTTACCAACAGAGACAGTAACTGTTATTATTTTTATTTAAAAAAATTTAAATTAAAAATTTTATTTGGTTTGTACTTCATTTCTCAGAAAATACAAATTGCTTTTGATTTGTATTTTTTATATTTTTCGTAAAAATTACTGAGAATTTTTTCAAACAAAAATTAATAATAAAAACAACAAATAATTTTTAAACCATAAGGCACAAATAAAAATCAGACAATGATTTTTATTTTTTGAAATTAATTATAAAACTCATTGTGCGATATTTACCTTTAAAAGACAGTAAAAATTATCGGGATTAAACAGAGATTAAAAGAAAATTGGTAAAATTTCTTTACCACTGATATAATCGAACAAATTTGCAGAAATTAGATTAGAAAATTGAAAATTACTAAGTGAGTATTATTAAAAAAAAATCATAAATAATTTTTTATTGAAATAAATAGAATAAAAATCAAAAATTTTATTTTAAATTTTTATTATAAAAATCAAGAAAAAAGTTTATTGAAGAAATTAATTAAAAAGGTTCGGGAAATATTTTGGTACATTCAAAACATTTCTATGGCGATTCTTTCATACTGTTTTTTTAAGCAAAAATTTCATAGATAATAATTATTTTCTGTCTCT
Source organism: Lucilia cuprina (assembly GCF_022045245.1). NCBI lineage: Eukaryota > Metazoa > Arthropoda > Insecta > Diptera > Calliphoridae > Lucilia > Lucilia cuprina. The sequence continues at coordinate 505,059 of NC_060950.1, read as the reverse complement.
GGTTACCAACCCTGCTTTTAAATGCCTAAAAGTACGAAAATCCGTTTTTAAATGTATATCAAGATTTTGGAGGTGTTTGAAAATTTCTACGTATAGAAAGGCTAAATATTTCAAATAATTTTCTTCATCTATAATTTAAATATTTTGCGTGCCAAGTATTTTAATGTTAGATAAAACTCCCTAGGGAAATTATATTAAAAAGGCTCTTACTCTTCTTTATTTTAGCACGAAAACAACTACAAAACACATACTAAAAAAATGTTGTGTCAATTGAACAATTACATTTATTTAATATTTAAACTCTATAGAAATTCAATATACCGCTTTACATTTAATTAGTTAGTATTGAAAGATTATTTTGTTATATTAATTAAATTGTGTTTATTTGAACTACAATTATTTTAGTATTAAAAACATTTGATAAACATTTTATACTTAGTAAGAGAACAAATATTTGTACGGTTTATCGTATGAGTTGGGAATTACTTTTGATGGTGGATTGTTTGGTTCATTCAATCATGCAAACAACAGCTTCCTGGGGTGCCATAATAAAATTTATAAATTCATTCGCTGCTATAACAATCCTATTTATTTGTCGAGAAAATATAAAGATAAAACGCAATAATACAAACAAAAGCATAACAACAATAATAATAAATTAAGCAAATTAATTCAACAAATCAATTGATTCACAAGGGAGACAAAGAAAAAGGCGTTTAATATAAGATAAGAATAAAAAACTCATATACTTACCCTTTATCATAAATAGAATTTACTCCAGATATTAGCACTGTCAATTGTTTAATGTCATCTAGTACTTCATCCAAATCGACAACCTCCTCCTCAGATCCCACATTCATAATAGTTATAATAGATGTATGGCCTTTTAAAAATCTTTAAAGAGGAATTAATTTTAAAACAGCAGTAATAAAGATGCAATTACATATTAAATTTTGTAAAAAAAATATGAATAATATTCTTAAAATTTTCTAGTCATGTTCCTGAGAGTCGCATACAATTTTTAACGGTTTTTAATCTTTGTAATTGGTTCAATATTTTAATTAATTCACTACTTTCTTACCTTATTACTGCAAAAACATTACGATTTATAACCTCCAAACGTGTACGTCCTTGTTTTAAAACTTCTAATTTCCGCATTTGGACCAAATCTTTATAAATCTTATAATGGCTCTTTTCTGCGGCCATTTGTAATTCCAAATTTAATTGTTTATAATTTGGGTGAACTGGTAACCAAGTTTTGTCGGCATTTGAAAAGCCGCCATTTTTATCTGCACTCCATTGAAAAGGTGTACGTTCTGGATCACGTGAGACCAGTTTATAATTATCCGGTCCAGCGTTACGTGCAGGTGGATCAACGGTATCCAACCAACTAATATCACGATAATCTTCCATGCCAATTTCCTCGCCCTTTTGATAATTATTTTGAATTATATATTATTTTATTATAAATTAAACTTAATACCTACATTATATGTAACCGCCACACCTGGCAGAGTCATAATCAGCATATTAATTGCGTCGACAATATTTCTACTAAATCTGGAAGCTATACGTGGATTATCATGGTTACCCATAACCCAATTTGCTGTGTGATGTTTCGGCATATATGTCAACCATTTCTGTATGTTAAACACAAAATCTCTGGCATCTGATTTATCATTAAGATCTGTTAACAACAAGAAGTTAAAGGGAAATTGAGGTCCTTTGGCTCCTTCTTTGTTCTCATAATAGTCCATTAAAAATTTCAAATCCGCATAGGCTTCAGTCATCATAATGCGAGCGGCGCCACCATGAGCTTGAGAGTAATCATCTAATAAAGCACGCCAGTGGTATAGCATGTCATATACTTCGGGCTTGAAAAATTAATGTGTAAATAGTGTTTTATTCGTCTATGTATAAAATAAAAAATAACTAATACAGATCTTCTAAAAAAATACATAAAGTGTTCAAAGATAAAATTCTATAAAAATGTGTTTAAAAGTTAAAGATTGCAAAAATTGGTTCATAATCTATCTATCCCTCATACAAGGACCGCTTGCGAAAATTACCTGAAATCACGTATGTTCCAAATTTTATGATATCTTAAAAATTACGGACATGTCTTATATGTTGTTTCTAGATAACGTGTGAGTAGTTTGAGTTAAAGTTTTACTTGTATTTTGTTTTTGTTACAATAACAAAATACAAGTAAAATTTGTACTCAAACTATTCGCTCGGTATCTAGAAACAGCACATTAATTCATTAAAATTGGTATACTTTAAGGTTGGTGTATTACATTTGTACATTAGAACCATCACAAACTTATAATACTTTAAGTAAACATTATTTATTGAAATTTATTGATTTATTTTAATAAAAATAGTTTTAATTTTTTATGCATCAATTGTTTACACTTTTGCAGTTTTTGCTTAAGTTTAAACCACCTCCATTGGGCGCTTAAACTAGCAAAAAAAAATTAACTAATTGAGTATTCAAAACAACTTTGGAGGTTTAATTTTATTTTAATCCCTAATCACCTTGATTTTATCGAATGGTTTTTAATTAATGACACTAACCCTTTAACGCATAAAACTAAACCGCTGAATTTTTTATGGATACGACTTCACCAAATTCTTTATTTTGACGTATATTGATCATTTTTGATTCAAAATGGAAAAAGTGTTTTCAAAGGATATCGCAGGATATTATCCTCTTTAGCATGTAGTGACATCAAATTCTAATAAATAATGTATTTTCCTTTGGAAATAACCGTTTACTGGAGCTGTGAACTCAAAATAACGCTCTAAATCGAGTAAAATTTAAAAAAAAATTTTGGGACACTGGTTACTCTTATCACAAAGAACCAAAATGGTGAACATATAAAGTCCAAAAAACGTTAAATTAATGATCAGAATCGCAAAGGGAATTTCTTCTACATTTTTGTTCATGGCTATAAGTAGCAAATTTATGAACATAGTTAACTACAAAAAATGTTGATGGACCAGGACATGCAAAGAACACTCTTTTAAGTTGTGGACGCTTGTATCTCAATGTTGAATAGAGTGTCCCAAGGAACATCCTTTCTAAGAATTTTATGTAGGAATACCACTCAATCGATGCGTATTAATGTACTGAACACAAGAAAAATAAAATATATTTTTTTGGGATGGTCCTCAGTTCCCTATATTATTGAAAATCCTGACCTAAGTTTAATTTTTGAATGATGATTTTTTTGGAAATGGGTCTCGAAAAACCCGTAATTTTGAGCTAAAGGTTTTCAATTACAGGCCGGGAACTGAGAACCTTTTAAAAAATTGTTTTAGGGGTATTCCTCTTAAGAAGTGGTCAACGGGACACCCTAATGTGGAAGTATATATATAAATATATATATATATATATAATTTACCAAATCTTTGGTGTGAATGTGTTTAGTATATTCGTATG
>NC_060950.1:444114-496614 GCF_022045245.1 Lucilia cuprina | reverse complement strand
GCACAATATATGAAATGAATGAAAATTTAGAGACTCTCCAGATAGCGAATAAAAAAATCCATGCAAAATATATGAATACTAATTTTCGACGAAGTTGTGGTGCCAATTGTAATTAAGTAGAAATACTACATAAAATCAAGAGCAAAAATATGCCAGATTGTTATAAAAATTTCTACTAAATTAATAAATAATAAGAAAGAATTCTTAGATTATACTTGGAATTTAATAGTGCCGTAAAGTATGCTTTAAATAAAGTCATTTTAGTAATATATTGGAAACTAAAAATATAAATAAAAAATGTTGCCAAACCTAAAGAAAATTTCCTTTTTGTTAAGCTTTTTAATTAAGTTAATTTTGTAGAGATTTTTGGGTTTTGGAAAAATTGTAATAGGAACATACATATTATGTTACATATATCATAAATATGTTTAGGTCTTATAAAAAAATAGTTATTTTATTCTTTTTTAAATCAAATTCGTTTTCAAAATTTACCAAAATCCAATAATAACTATATAATAATGTATAAATTAATAAAATAGCATATTTTTTTAAAGAACTTATTTTTTTATATGAAAATAACTAATATACATATGTATTGAATCGGGGAAAATATTATCTTGAAAATTGCGACCTGTAGCATGTGCAGTAGCTTTACATGGACCCACACACAGACGGACGGACTTCTTATACCCTTCCCACTATAGTGGTGTAGGCAATAGGAATTAGGAACAAGTAAGAGTGTTATATTCGGCTATGCCGAATCTTTTATACCCACCATCAAATCACTGTTATATAAATGAACTTTGATATTTTGAATATTTTATTATTATATATCGATATTAATGAGGGTAACATTTGAAAGAGGTCCATTAATGGGGGTTTTACTATTGACAGTGCTAATTTTTATAGCGAGTAGGGGTATTTATACATACATATATGGACCAATTCTCATTAAAGTCTGTAGGATTTCATCGATCTACTTGTATTTTGAAGCCACTAAGGAGCATTAAAGTCATAAAATATGGTAGTGAGATTTTAAATCAAAATTGTTTTATGTCGAGTTGCATTGCGGTATTCGTATTTTTCGTGTCATTTCTGGGGCGGAATTTATATGGGGGACTGATCCTCATAAAAATTGATATAGTGATTTCGGTTCCTATAAAAGAGATAGAGATATTAGCTTACATGAAACTAGTTTATGTTGAATTTCATAAATCTACTAGTATTTAAAAATACTATGATTTTAAGGCTCAGTACTGGCTTAAAAGCCAGTACTGAGCCTTAAAGTCATTTCCTGAAGGGGCCTTATATGGGGGTAGCGTCAATTATAGACCGTTCTCCGTAAAATTCTGTAGATCGATCTTAGTTCCTACAGGTCAGGTTTATATCGAATTTCATCGCTTTACTTGTTTTTTATTGCTTTACTCGTGTTTTTGATGGGGACATTATATGGGGGTAGGTCAATTAAGGCTCGATCCACATAAAATTAGGTTAAGAGTTTTTGACTGGCAAGAAACTTAATTGAGTCGAATTTTATTACTATACTCGTATTTTTAAGCCAGTAATGGGTCTTAAAGTATTTTCTGATAGGGACCTTATGTTAGGGTTAGGGTCAATTAAGGCCTGTTCCACATAAAATTTGGTAAAGAGATTTTGGCTTGTGAAAAACTTACTTCTGTGAAATTTCATCGCTATACTCGGGGGAGTAGGGTCAATTATAGACCGATCCACATAAAATTTGCTGGAAAGGTTTTGGTTCCTAAGATACATACTTATGTCAAATTTCTTCGCTATATTCGTATTTTTACGCCCATAATTAACATTAAAGTCGTTTTCTGAAGGGGGCCTTATATGGGGGGAAGGGTCAATTGTGAACCGATCCACATAAAAATTGGTAAATTTTGACTTGTATATATCTTACTTCTGTATAATTTCATTGCTATAATCCGATTTTTAAGCCAGTAATGAGCATTAAAAAATTAATGGGGGGACTTCTTATGGGAGGTAGGGTCAATTATGGACCGATCCACATAAAATTTGGTAGAGAGATATTGGCTAGTATAAAACTTATTTTTAGGAAATTTGGTAAAGAGATTTTGGCTAGTATAAACTTACTTCTGTTAAATTTCATCACTTTAGTTTTATTTTTAAGCAAGTAATTTATGGAGGGTCTTTATATGAGGGGTAGGGTCAATTATGGACCGATCTAAATAAAATTTCATAGATAGGTTTTGGCTAGTAAGAAACTTACTTATGTCAAATTTCATCGCTATACTTGTATTTTTAAGCGAGTAATGAGCGTTAATGTCATTTTCTGAAGGGGACGTTATATGGGGGGTAGGGTCAATTATGGACCGATATTCATAAAATTTGGTTTTGAGATATTGGCTTACATAAAACTTATGTGTGTCGAATTTCATCGCTATATTCCCATTTTTAACCCAGTAATGAGCGTTAAAGTCATTTTCTGAAGGGGACCTTATATGGGGGTAGGGTCAATTATGGACCGATCCACATACAATTTCATAGAGAGGTTTTGGCTAGTAAAAAACTTACTTATGTCAAATTTCATCGCTATACTTGTATTTTTAATCGAGTAATGAGCGTTAAAGTCATTTTTTGAAGGGGACGTTATATGGGGGGTAGGGTCAATTATAGACCGATATACATAAAATTTGATTGAGAGATATTGACTTGCATGAAACTTATGTGTGTCGAATTTCATCGCTATATTCCCATTTTTAAGCCAGTAATCAGCTATTTAGTCATTTTCTGAAGGGATCCTTATATGGGGGGTAGGGCCAATTATGGTCCTATGTCCGCCATAATGCAGAAATATTTTTCAGACGTCAAAAAACTGACCTATGCGAAATTTTGTGGTATTTGCTTCATAAACAACGAATTGATGAATATTTGAAGCTATTTATACAATATTCCGGGGGGTACAGTTGTATGGGGGCTATGTGAAATCGTTGACCGATTTTGCCCATTTTCAATACCAAACATTTCTGATCAATAAAATATATTTTGGGAAAATTTCATCTCCATATCTCTTATTTTGTGGACGCTATCGTGCCAACAACAGACAGACGGACAGACGGACATGGCTAGATCATCTTAGAATCTTACGAGGTCCCAGAATATATATACTTTATGGGGTCTTAGAGCAATATTTCGATGTGTTACACACGGAATGACAAAATTAATATACCCCCATCTTTTTTGATGGTGGGTATAATAACTTTACTTTAAAATAAGTGATTTTCTACAAGAGGTTAAATATGTGCATATTGTTATAAATTTTACTAGAGGAATTTACGTGCAGTATTTCATTATGTTATTGTTTATAAGTGAATTTTGATCTTTTAATCATTTTCTTTACAAAAGTTTTACCAAGTTTTCTTGACATTGTAGAAGGTATGTGTTAAATTTCATTAAATTATCTTGAAAATTGCGACCAAAATTAAACCAATTTAAAAAAATAGATGAAAAACTCAAATATACCTTCTAAAATTTAAAACATTTCCCTTTTTTATTAAATTGTAATAAAATATAATTTAAATATTACGAACAAATAACACAGAAAATGATGAATAACTTTGTCGGCACAAAAGAAATTATTGGAGAAATTCTATTGAGATATTTTGTAAAATAAGTATTTTTTATTTACACATCATTTACAAAATTGATGAAATACTTTTGTTCACGCGGTAAAGACAGGATAAAGTGATTTAAACTTAATACCAAAAACATCTTTGTACATAAGCTGAGCCCAATACTAAAGATTTTACTTATAAAAACCAAATATTTTAACTCTAAAACTTTGCTTTTAGAGTTAAAATATTTTTATTAAGATATCCCACACGCATCCCACTATGTAACCACAAAGCTCCTTTAGGAAATGGTCTCAGATTTCTTTTGAACAAAGAAAAAAAGAAAATTGCATAAGCTATCTTCCGAACAAAAAAAAAAAAACATTAAAAAAATAATTAGAAAATTAAGAAGAACAAGGAAGAATGTTATATTCGGCTATGCCGAATCTTATATACCCACCATCAAACCGTATGCCGTAAAAGGAATGCTCCCCTATAAACATCAGAGTGATATTTGGAATATGGTTTATGTCAATTATAGACCGAGCTCTTTTAAACTAACAAAGTATTAATTTTTAAAAACCAAATATTTTAGTTCAATTTTTAAACCGTGAGCATATGAGTAATTTTCTGAAGAGGACCTTTATATGCGTAAATTATAAAATATTTGTACATAGATTTCGTTTGTATAGAACCTGTTTATGCAAAATTTAAAAAAAAACTCGTTCCTGAAGGGAACCTTTTATAGGGGCTAGGGTCAGTTATAGATCAGTCCTCATTGAATTCGGAATGAAGTACTATGTTACTACGTATATACATAACTTTTTGTAGACCAATTTTTGTTCATATAAAACAAGTTTTCATTAAATATCATAGCTGTACTCGCATTTTTATGCCAGTATTTTGCGTTAATGTAGTTTTATAATTGGAGCTTATATGAGGGTATGGATGGGTATGAATTACCGACACATTTCGCATGAAATTCGGAGCCAATTTCATAACTCATATTTTTAAGCTAGTAATGATCGTTTAAGTAATTTTGAATTAATATGGGGGGCAGCGTCAATTATAAACCGATACATATAAAATTTGGTAGAGAGATTTAAGCTTGCGTTAAAGTAATATTCTCAAGGAAACCTTATAGTCTGCAAATGACTATAATGCTCACTACTGGCTTAAAAATATGAATGTACTGACTAAATTTGACACACATTATTTTAATGCTAGGGTAGGGTAATTATGGACCGATCCTTTAGGAAGGACCTTATATGGGGGAAGGGTCATTTATAAACCGATAAGGGAAGTAGGGTCAATTATGGACCTATCCACATAAATGCTGGTAAAGAGATTTTGGCTCGCGAGGAACTTATTTGTATAAAATTTTATTGGTATATTCGTATATTTTAGCCAGTAATGAGCTCTAATGTCATTTTCAGAATGGGTAGGGTCATTTATCGGCCGATCCTTAAAAAATTGATTAAAAGGTTTCGGTTCGCAAGAAACTTATTTATACCGATTTTCATCGCTATACTCGAATTTATAGGCCTTATATGGGGGGAAGAGTCATTTATGGACCTACCCAAATAAAAAATTGGATAAAAGGTGTTGGTTCGTAGGAAACTTATACCGATTTTCATCGCTATACTCGCATTTTTGTGCCAGTAATGAGTATAAAAGTCATTTTCTGCAGGGGACCTTATATGGGGGGTAGGGTCATTTATGAGCCGATCCTATGAAAAATTGGATTTATACCGAATTTCATCGCTACACTCGAATTTTTAGGCTAAGTAGTGAGTGTTAAAGAACCTTATATGGGGGGTAGGGTCATTTATGGGCCGATCCTTAAAAAAATTAGTTAGAAGGTTTTGGCATGTAAGAAACTTACTTATACCGAATTTCATCGCTATACTCACATTTTTGGGCCAGCAATGAGTGTTAAAGTAATTTTTTGAAGGGGGCCTTATATGGTGGGTTGGGTCAATTATGGACTGATCCTAAAAAAATTGGTAGAAAGATTTTGGCTCATATGAAACTTATTTATGTCAAATTTCATCGCTATACTCGTACTTCTAAAGCAGTTATGCTCGATAAAGCTGTTTTTCGGAGGTCCATTTGTATGGGGACTATCCGAAAAAGTGGACCCATACGGACCATAACTAAAAAAAATATTTATTTAGTTAATATATTATAAAATTTTTCTTAAAAGTTTATTATTATTTCTTTGGATGATAATATATTTTATTTAAATTCTAAAGTAATAGATTAATGATCTATTTATTTCTTATTTGCTAAAATTTAATATATACTTTTATTCTTAAAAAATAATTCATATTCTTATGCGTTGTGATATACAATATATTTTTGTTCTACCCACTTAAAGATTTTGAAAATTTTAACCACAATAGCTTTCCAGATTAACAATATGTTACATATGAGAGATGTCAAGAAAATTATTGTAAGTTCGCCAATTTATATCTATCTATGAAAAATTGAAATAATCTAACAGTTTTCATGATATACAAAATTTTGTATTTAATTCATATTTATTTTCTATGTGTTATTTTCTAAATGTTCACATGAATGTCAAAATTATTCGTATAAAATTTCAGGATTCTAGCTCTAATAGTTTCTTAGATAACTATTTTTTCTATTTAATTCATGTGGGGGCTTCAAGCTCCCCAGATTAAAGTCTGCCCTTTATCCTCAAAATGTTCAGATGAATATTAAAGTAATATAAGCAAAATGAATCTAGTCCTATATTTTCCTAGATAAACAATATTTTGTATTTTATTCATAGTCCCCATTAAAAGTTCGCTTCAAAATTTTAAGATTCTAACTGTATTAGTTTCCAAGAAAAACGAATTTTTGTATTTAATTTATATTGGAAGTACCGCGCCCCCTAACGCTAGTCCATCCATATTTTATACTAAAATAATCATATTGACACTAACATGACTCCGACAAAATTTGAGGACTCTGTTACATTATCTCAAGATAAACGAATTTTTGTATTTAATTAATATGGGAGGTGCCGCTCCCCTCATGGGTAGTCCGCCAATTTATTACCCAAAATGTTTACATTTTAAGATTGTAACTGTAATAGATATGCTTGAAAATTTCAAGCAAATCGGTTCAGCCGTTTAGTAGTCTATAGCGTTCAAACATACAAACACATTCATTTATATATATATATATATAGATTAATTAAATAAAAAATATGACAATTGTTTTGTTGTAATTTTTTTTCTAAAAATTTAGTTTTGTTCAACCGATTTTTATCATTTCAACAAACTCTTGATGAAAAAAATATTTTGATTTATATTTTTTTTAATTAAAAAATATAGTAAAAATATTTGAAACTGTTAATTCGTACTAATTAGCAGAAATATATAATTACAACGCAATTGTGTCAGTTTCTTAGCATTTTGTTTTTCATACATTTTCCATAAATTTTTCATCATAATAATGAATATAATCAAAAAGAAGAAGAGGTTATCAGATCAACAAATGCACACTAATTAAAATGACTAAAACAAGTTGAAGAGTAAAATAATATTTATTTAAATTTGTAAAGAATTGTATGAATTGCATTCATAAAATGTACAAATTAAGATTAAAGGCAGTTTTAATTAAGATTTATAACTGCTGCATGACTTTTAATTAAATAATATAGCTTTTTATTTGAAAATCAAAATACATCTAAAAATTTTGTGATTTCTCTCTGGGGCAAGCTCCTTCATTAGCCATTTCCAATGGACGACGTAGCTTTTTGTAAAATTGTTGAGATTTCTCAAACTCATAACGATTTACATAGGTGATGCCATTCGAGCCACAAATCTTCTGTTTTATCTCCTTGCGATCAAATAGACCAGCATTTGACAACGTTAAAGAGCAGGTCAAAAACAAAATGCCAAGGAAAATAAACAAATATTTCATATTTTTCTTTTTTGATCAAAAACAATAATCTAACAAAATTTAAGAGCGATTAATTTATTTTATTATATTTCACTTGAATAAAACTCGTTCAAATAATTGTTATGCAGTTAAAGTGGAATTTATATAGTTATTTTTTATTTATTTTTATTTTTATGATGAATTGTGAGTAATTTGTTTATTTTATTTTATTTTTATTACAAATATTTTTAAATGTTCTTTTTATCTTTAAAAACTTTTAATCACAACAAGTTGCTTTATAGAAATGACGTTAATTGAAATCTAGTTAAATTTCCGTGTGCTTTAAATTATACTTTAATTTTAACTGTTATATTCAAATATAAATGAATGTATATTATAATACAGCTGCTCATTTTACTCACGTTTGCTCTGAAATTTGAAATGCAAAAAAATTAAAGTGAAAGCGACATTAACACATAATACCCTACAACTTAAAGTCTGAAAATATAAGCGAGATGTTCTAGTGTCGATATTATATATCAAATTAATAGACTAATCAAACCGTAGGTTCGCTTCGTTCATAATTAAAAATTACGTAATTAAGTTTCCGAACTTGCACTTACTTAACTATTTACAGTTGAGTGAGTTGAGTGATCAAAATTTACCTTGGATGCCAAATAAAGATGCAAATTGAGTTAATATAAACACCACTTGAATATAATTAATTTTATTTTATTAGCAGCACAAAAAAAAACGTTTTTTTCAAATTACGAACGATTATTGAAAATAATATTTAAATAAGCTCTAAATCAAAGCTGCCTTCTAACTCATTTAAACAATATATGCGATTAACAATAAATTTATACTTAAATACAATGAATATTTATTTCATCATTATGATAATCATTATAATTAGCTTTATTCTTATCTTCTTCAATTATAAAGTTTTCGTTATGGTCCAACTCCGGACTTTAGCAAGCTCCTACATTGCGTATATTTAAAGTACGTCCCAATTTTTTGTATTCCCTTTGAGTACATTCAAATTCACATCGATTTTTATAGGTGACACCATTGGAACCACAAATCATTTCCTTGTTCGACAAATCGCAGGGGCAAAATGCGGCTTCATTAACACTCACAAAGGCAGAAAGGGTTAGAAAAATGCCCAAGATTAAAGCAAAAACTTTCATTGTGATTTGTTTTACTTAAATTTTTCTAATTCCAAAATATAAACAGACAAAAATAAGTGAGACAAGTTCGTTTGTCTATTTAAGACTGAAATCTATATTATCAACTTCGCACTTGAATAGCTTGAGAGTAAGAATTTTTTATTTTATTTAAACATACTTTTCTCTTTTTCATTCTCCGTTTTGTTTTTATTTTCATGTTTAATATTTATTTAAAATGTTGTTCTTCTTATTTCCGAAAAAATGTACACAAAGTTAAGTAAACAAACACAAATAAGAAATTACATTCATAAACTATGTATATTCATAAACGCTTAATAAGGTTGTTGATTTCTCATTGCATGAGTTTATATGGAAAATGTAATAAACTTAAAATAAATAATTGATATCTTTATTGAACGGGAGTAAATGTTTTTTTTATTGTGTATATCACACACAATGCCCATAAATTTTTTAAAGGAAAGAATGTATTTCTTATAATTTTTTATCAAAACGTTTAACATGGTTGACTCGAATTTACATTATTATCAAATGTTATGGTAATGTGTAAATATAAAGAACAAAAAGAGAAGCACTTTGCTAGAGTATGTATAACATTTTTGGAAGTTTTAGTTTATTATCCCCTTACCTTCGTGAGAATGATATATAGAATGGTATATAAGATGTTTCACAATATAATTTTCCAACACTATAAAGTATATATGTATATGTCATTACGGAAATAAAATTTTTATAAATATTCGACCTTTACAAAAACCTACTTATAGAAGAAGGGTATTTCATATACAAGATTGTCATTCCGTTTGTAATTTCCACAATATAATTTTCCGACCCTATAAAGTAAATATGTCGTCACGGATACAAAATTACAGCTTTCAAGATTTATAAAATGTAAATTTTTATAAATAATCGACCCTTACAAAAACCTACATATAGAAGAGAAGGGAATTTCAGATTCGGCATAGCCTAATATAGTAATCTATAATCGTCTGTCTGTCCATGTAAACCTTGTAAGTACGCTACAAGTCCCAATTTTCAAGATAGTTTCAAAATAGGTCCTAATAGGTCTCATAATTGTATTAAATGTTTCAGTATCTTTTCAAAAATGATACAGCAGATTTTCGTTATAACTGGGCCTCTTTTGACTCCAGTTCCCATACAAAGTCCCCTTCAGAAAATGACTTGAAGATAAATACATACTTTTAAAAAAATTTATTAAGATCGACCCATTTTAAAATTGGGCCCTAAATATTTAAATATAGTATTAATTTCTTAAAATTTAAATTTGTTCATCAAGATATTTCGGTATAAAAACAACTTTATAATAAGCACTGGAGTAGGTTATCATATATTCGGACATAGCCGACTATATGTTCTTACTTGTTTATGTTCTATTTATAAATATCAATAGTTTTTACGAAAAAGCTTTTTCATTAGAAATTCTTGATAACGTTTGACGCCAAAAAAAGCTCTTACGTGAGTAAAATTGTTTAAAAGTTTAACTGTAGTTTTGTGCAAATTCATAATAATATATACAAAACCTAATGGTTTTTTGTAAATATATGTAAATAAATGTTTGTTGAATAAAACCCCACAGATATGAACATAAAACTTTATGTAAACATATAATTTTTAACTAGTTGTTGTATTCTTACTGTTTAATTAACATTAAATGGTGAATTGTGATAAAAAGGGAAACCGCAAATTTGCGGGTTTTAAGCCATTAATGAGCGTTGCAGTTATTTTCTGAAGGGGACCTTATATAGGGAGTAGGGTCAATCATAGACCGATCCTCATACAATTTTGCATAGTGATTCTGACTCGTATGAAACTTACTTATGTCGAATTTCATCTATATACTAGTATTTTAAAGCAAGTAATGAGCGTTAAAGTCCTTTTGTGAAGGGACCTTATGTGGGTGGTAGGGTCAATTATTAAATTTTGCATAGTGATTTTGGATCATAAGAATCTTACTTATGTCGAATTTCATCGCTATATTCGTATTTTTAAACAGGTTATGACTGTTAAAGCTGCTTTTCGAGGGGCCACTTGTATGGGAGCTATCCGAAAACGTGGACCGATATTGCCCATTTACAATACCAAACAATCCTTGTCTATAAGAAATATTTATGTGAAATTTCAACCCTCTAGCTCTTTCCATTCGGACTGAACGAAAAACATCAAAATAGGAAAATGTACTCTAAAAAAAGTGATACAAAAGTCAAATCAAGCTAAATTTTTTATGGGTAAAATATGCCAAAATATGCTCTAAAAATCGATGCAAAAATTCTTAAATTGGTCTTAACCGTTTAAATATATTATCCATGAGTCCATACGTCGCAAGACAAAGAACATGCAATTGCATATTTTGGTTTCCCTGATGATAACTATTTCTTCCTAAATTTAAATAAAAATTAATTATAATATGCATAAAGCCAATTTGTATGTTACCATTAATTTTATAAGGCAAACTCGAAAATATCAATACTCCCCCTATAAAATTATGTATTGGATTCAAAATGATTTGAAGGTTAAAACAACCACGGAATTACGGCACCCCTCTGTCATTGCCTATGAAATTAATAAATTTCAATGTATAAATACCATTTTTATTCTTTATAAAAAAATAAAAACAAAAAATACCCGATAAGATATACCACAAATAATACGTCAATAAATACATTTTATACGACTGCTCGCAGCAACAAATAGTTCTATGACAACTTGTAGGTTTCAAATGAGGAGATAGGAACAAAAATCCAACCATTTTTGCTGATAAAAAAAAAAAATTATTTACTCAATGTTGAGTAATCAGTCAGTCTACTCTTATACATTTAACAATTAACATTGAAAAACGTAAAAAATCATCAATTCCTTTATTTAAAAAATCGGTGGAAACAGGATGAAATTCTTTCACGTAATTTTAGCCATTGTTTTGGCAATATTCGCTTTTATTGCTCAAACTAATGCTGACTTTTGTCCCTGTCCCCGTAATTATGATCCCGTATGTGGCTCAAATTCTGTGACTTATGCGAATCGTTGTCAATTTGATTGTAGTAGACGTGAAGTGGAACGCAGTGGACGCAGTTTATCATTGATGCGTTCTGGTCCCTGCTAAGGATATTATACAGTATGGAATCAATGTTCCATGTCTATTTTCTAACAAATATGTTGTTGTCTTGCATTACAAATATAATTGTGTATGTATATACATTAATAAATAAAATGTTGTAAATTACTAAAAAGTGCCTTAAATTGTGTTTATTTTTAAATTATTTTGTTAAATTATATTTTAAAGAAAGAAGGAAAGAAATTTAAAAATTGCACCTAATGAAACAGGATTTAGTGTTTGGATTTAGATTGTAAATATATGTCCTTCAGTTTATCGGTATTTGCAACGGATTTTATTAGATAGAATCGAAACTTCTGATGAGACTGACTTGAATGCTAAACACCACTATATATTATTTTGAAAATCGCCTTCAAAAGTGAATTTCTTAAAATTATTTCTTAAATACTATTTCAAAGATGTATTCAAATTGTATTCTTAATGTAATATTTTATTTCGAATGATTCTGCAGAAAGGTTACAAAATATATATTATAACGTACATCTTTTGGAACTCTATGAGATGTTGTTACAGACTACCATTTTGAACCATCTTTAGTTAGTTAGTAGTGTTTTCCTTTAGAATCGAAACTTCTGGTCAGAGTGACTTGAATTCTAAACACTATTATATATTATTTTTAAAATCGCCTTCATAAATTCATTTCTTAAAATTATTTCTTAAATACCAATTCAAAAGTGGTAAATTTTTTTTCAATTGAAAAAACATTTAGATTTTCTTGCTTTTTTTTATTGAATTAAAAAATATCCGTATTATGTGTTAAAAAAGCAAATTGTATTCTTGATGCAATATTTTATTTCATCAACAGCTGCCAGGATGTGCAATAGCTATTGTTCTACCTTTTAGAGCCATTTTCGATTGGGCACAAGAAAATTCACAACTATTAGGATAAGTTACAAAATCATCACCGCATACAGGTTCCAAAATGCGGGGACACATACACGTGGATTCGGCCAAATCATCAGTGGAGGCTATATCAGCCATGGCAAATGCTAAAATTGCCAACAAAAGTATGGAAAAGACGGCAAAAAATTTCATTGTAAACGATGTTAACTCAACAAAGTGTGTGTATAAACTAAACTTTAAATTGAAAATTGTATGATATTTTGTAGTCATAAATAAAGGTACTTGAAGTTTTATTAGAGCGATTGGTAAAACATGTATTTTTTGTTTTTGTATAAACAAATGTTGATATGATAAAAAAAAAAGTTAATAGGAGTTATTCTACGTACTTTGTTTATGTTAAGTGAAACAGAATTAAATATGTAGTTGCAACGTTATCAACACAGATTTGGGCTAAAGGGACACGTTGTTAAAGATTATGGTCAAGATTGCCGTAGGTTTTTGTTTTTTATTAGAATTGTTGATAGCAGATAAGATGTTCATTAGAGTGTCCCAAGGAACAGCGTTTTAATCAATTTAATGTAGGCATAACACTCAAACGATGAGTCTAATAATTTTTTTTTATTCATAATGTCTATTAACTAAAAAATATTTCAAGAACCAAACGAAACGCCAAATAATTTTGATAGATTACGAAAAATTTTATGCCCCTTTCGAAAAAATATAACATCTTAAAAGTATATCTAACAGAGTTATTGAAGATTCGGATCTAGTTGAGGTCTGGGGTCTTCTAAAAAATGAGGGTATACAATTTTAACGAAACGCCAAATAATTTTGATAGATTACGAACAATTTTATGCCCCTTTCGAAAAAATATAACATCCTACAAAGTATATCTAACAGAGTTATTGAAGATTCGGATCTAGTTGAGGTCTGGGGTCTTCTAAAAACTGAGGGTATACAATTTTAATTGAACTGAAAACGGGATTTTCAATCGCTAGTTGAGAATTTGGTATAGCAATAAGATTCGTTGAATAGGTGTACTTACAATAAAATTATCAACGGGACACTCTAATGTGCTTATATATGTATGTATATGGTCCAATTGAAGTAAACGTTACTCCTGAATTAACCAATTCTGGGACATTAATCATAAGATAACATATTGAAGTGTGTTCGAGTACTTTTTACGCCCAGTTATCTGTTTTGTAATATTATGGAAAATCAGAAAAATTGGGTCTTAACTGCTATCAGATTACTAACAATTTATTGTACAGATTAGAAAATGAAACATTTGCAATGAATCACCTCTAATCAGAATTTCTTCCACCATAAAATAATTCATAGACTATAGTAATATAGTCTGCTTCATTGGGTTATAAAGAAATGAAATGAATCACTGCATTTGTTTTTAAATTCATTAAGTGTTTACATGCTTGCTAGAAAAATTTAAACACAAAGTCATAAAAAACTCTTTTCCTTTATCATAAAATTATGTTTTTAAAATCAATGTGAAAAAAAAACATTACACCATCCATAGCGAAGTGTAAGAATTTGATAGATTTTTTAAATAGATTTTAACTTTTTTTAATACAAAAATTTTACAAAAATACCTCCACAATATTGAAGTTAGGTAAAAAACCGAGGATTCGTTCCTTTTCGTCTTTCATACGAAAATTTACAACATTGTGTGTTCAGTTTTAATTTCAACCGTAGAAAAGTACGTTCTCAATTTTACATGCCTTGAATTGTCACAAAAAATATAAAAAAATTATTAATCAAAATTTTTTTGTGAAAAAAATAAAATTGAAAAATTTGAATAAAAAAGTATTTCCAAAACAATAAAAATCAAGATCAGGATACTGAAGTGTAAAATGCTGTTTGCGAGTGCCATTCAAGAATCATTTCATATTTCATATTTTTCGTGATTTTTCATTTGAAGATTTTAAATTGTTCTCTTTTTAGTTCTTTTTTGTTTGACTTGACAAGGGCAGATAATTGACAACTCTCCCTACTGATTCTACCTTTCTATGGTTGTATCATGGTTTCAAAACAACAAAAATTTGATGTTAATTAAAATTTGAATTAATATAATAAGTAGGAAAGTATAGTCGGGCATGGCCGACTATATAATACCCTACACCATGAGTATATTTTTAAAATTTTTATTTTTTTAAGAAAAATGAGGCTTTATATAGGTCAAATATGGGCCGATCCTCGGTAAATTTGGGAAAAGGGTATATTTTTAAATAACAGTTAGTTTTGTTGAGTTTCATTGCGATACAAATGGTTACAAGTCAATTTTAGACGTTTAAAACATTTGTTGACGTTATTATGGCATAAAAAGTTCAAATCGGGAGGTACGGTTGTATGAAGGCTAGGTGAAATAATGGACCGATTTCAACCATTTTCAATAGGCTTCGTCCCTGTGCACATGCTTGGTCCAAATTTCATCAAATTATCTTGAAAATTGCGGCCTGTACCTTGCGCACAAGGTTTACGTGGACAGCCAGCCAGGACAGACGGACATGTCTTAATCGACTCAAAAAATGATTCTGAATCGATCGGTATACTTTATGGTGGGTATTGGACCAATATTTTTGTATGTTACAAACATCAGCACAAACGTATAATACCCTCCCCACTATAGTGGTGTAGGGTATAAAAATAAAGATATTGGGACTTGTCAGTTGGTATTAAAGGAGTTGTCATTCGGTACCAACTCTAAGGATGCATTTGTAGAATTTTTATATAAGGACTGGAACTCCAATCAAATTTACCACTCTCCAAAACGTAATTAAAAATTTTAGGAAAAAATATATGTATAACATTATTTATTTTCGCAGATTTGTTATTTTTTAGCCCAAATCTGATCAATAAGTATTAATTAACTATAATTTTCACAATTTAAATATTTTTTTGGAAAATATTACTTTTATTTTAAATATTTTTACATTATCAGTACCAAATTTACCAAATTTTAGATTTTATGATTTAATTGTCAAATTTAAAAAAAAAAATATTATTTGTTTGTAAAAAATAAAAATGTTTCGTTTTGTTAAATTTTTTAACCGATTTTTTTATTACAAAGTGTTATGTATTTGTAAAAAATTGACTTGTACTCTTATTATAATAATATTTTCTCGAAAAAGTTTTGTATTGTGAGGGAAGTATGTTCTCGCATGTGTTGAATTCACACAGAACTCACAGACGAGTGAAAAGTTATTCTTGTAAAACAATGTCGCAGTTGTTTATTAGTTAAAAGTTAACAGTCCATATAATATAGGAAAATAACTAAAAACATAGCAAATCTCATTTAACCCTAAATGTAGGAACTCAAAGTTGCAAAGTTGCAAAGTTGCTTTAAACAATAATAAACTTTCTTATGAATAAATATTAATCTGTACAAAATTGTCTTTAAAAAAATAAAAGTTGAAATTTGGAATAAAAGGTTTTTATGTGTATTCAATATATACTATAAAAAAAGAGCATGGCGGCAGTCTTATCTTATAATTTGTATGTGAAATTCTTAGTCAACTGTGTGCATTACTGCTCAATATCTCAGAGATTTGAATATTGTCGTTTCATTTTGTGACGTAATGAAACACAAATGTTTTTCTAACATAGGCTTTGTAATCCTTATATTTTTCATATCTAAAACACTAATAATAACATAATTAAAAAAAATATATTTAATTTCGTAAAATAATAAATTAATCCTTCGAAATAATTTCATTACCGAAAAATTTATTTCGTTATAAAAAATTATTGTTTTTTCTAATAGTGTACTATTAGACTTTTAATCCTTTCGCTTCGTTTCACTTAAATTAACTACAACTTTTTCCCCATGAAGCTTGAGTGGCAATATAAAATGGTTTTTCCTAGGATGCTATTAATTATTAATGACCTAAAACCTGTGGTTTTCTGTTACAAACTAAGGCTATTTTACCTTTTGAGAAGGATGTCATATGTAAGACATTAGGTTCAATTTAAATCTGTCGAAACAACGCAGCAACAGCTTTTCAAGGTGATGATGATTTCTAGAGAAATGGTTACAATATTTATGTAACTAATTTGTTCCAACCCCTTTTGAAATATAAATTTAAAGCTGAATTGAACAAGAATTAATTAAATTAGTAAAAAGAATACAAAACACATATTGTATGTACATAATATTTTATTTTGCTTTGTTGCAAATATTTCGTAATGTGTGTGTAATTTTTTTTAAGTAAAAAAAAAATAAATATGTATTATTATTATTCTTTTATTTGTTTGCAGTCGCTAGCACTCCAGAAAATTTACCCAAAAGAGACGATTTATCTTGCTCGGGTGGAAGCAATCTTGGTACGGGTTGCCATACACAACAAACGGTCAACGCCAATTCCCAACAACTACCAGCAACCAATTTCCAACAACAACAACATCAATATTTAACGAGCGATAAAGCAACATTTACAAATTCACAATCAGCAGCAGTTGCAGTTGCAGGTGGTGGAGTGGGTGGAACTGGTATAGCAGCCGCAAGGGTTGGTGCAGGAACAGATTCAACGTCATCAACAACAACAGCAGGAATTGATGTTAGTAATAGTAAACAAGATTTTTCAAATTTTACAAGTCCCTCCGGTGTTGATAATACCCCAGAGAGTATCAGCAGCATCTCAATTACAAGTAATAGCTCTGTGTCTACTATAAATGGTCAAGTTGCAAGTAAGTGTTTATTATTCCAATTTCCATTCTTATTTCTTTTCATACTCATGTTTCCATTTAATTTTATTGTTATTGTTGTTGTATATTCCTTTTGTTGATTCTTTTTCCATTAAATATTTGTTTTTCATTATGTTGAAAAAATTCGAAAAATTGTAATAAGTAAGAATATATTTTTCTCTGAAATTATATTTAAGAGCATTACGCCATCTGAAACGCAAAGGGGACTAACTAATCAAAAATTCAAAGCACATTTGCACTAAATAAATTCGACTCATAAGGCCAAATTTGCGAATGTGACAAAAAATTAACTTGTTTTAGGATATAGTATTCGAATAAAACAATTTTATTAAAGATATTTACATACACATTAGAGTTTTTCACGAGAATTCCTCTAAATTTTCAATCCCATTATTAGTTTTATGTGATATTTTTGACAAAAAAAAATTGTTTACAATATTGATTTGAAATATAAAATTTAGAGAAGATATATGTATATTAAATAAGCTAAAAACAAAGGGCCCTGTAGACAACACAAGCATGCTGGCAGAATCAAGTGAATGTTCAAGCCGATTGAACGTGAATGGGGTGTGATGTCAAAATTAAATTGATATTTTTGTGATTGTACCAGCATGCTTGTACGGTGTATGGTGGATTTTGCTCAAACAAATACAAATTTTTGAGCAATAATAATAATTTGTCTATGAAATCCAAGAGAAAATTTTTTTTGTGAAAATTGTTGCTAGTAGTTAAATATTTTACATATTATTGTTAAATAATCATAATGTACATAAAATTGGTATTTCAGAAAGATGTAAAACAAAAAATTTGTTGAAAAATGTAAAAGTTTTTAAAAATTCCCAAAGCAAAGATTCTCAGCTATGATAAAAAAAATATTATTTTACACCGCAGTTTTAAAATTTCATTTTCAGTTTTTTTTTTTAATTTTTGACAAAAATTTTTTATAATTTTTGAAACATCACTGTGTGATTTATGGTCAATATATTAGGGAAGCTGTGAAAAAATTAGGTCAATAGTTAAGTAGTACCGCGAAAAACTAATTTTTTTTTTGTAATATTTTACAAAATATGTCCTAATTCTTTACATTTTAAACAAAATATTTAGAAAATATTATTTCTCGGATAACATAAAATATGTCCATAAATGTATATATAAATCGGAAAATCCTAAGGGATAATATTTGGAGGTCAAAGGTCAAATTTTGAAATATTTGGAAATTTTCTTTAAAACATGTCGAAATATTATTTATTTGTTTGCTACATTTTCTTAAGTTATAGGAATTTGTTATATATAGTCCGGAATTTAAAATAACAACAACAAAAAGTAAAATTAACCCTTTATTTTATAAAATTATATAGAGCATTATTAAAATTGTTTAATTGAATTTTGGGAATATATTGGACCCAAGTACTTTAAAGGGTTAATTTTAATTTAATTCAAAATTATGTACATCTGTGAAACTATTGTATTATCTAGATTTTTCATAGGTTACATTGAAATCTAAATTAACAATTGGAAAAATTGGCGAAATTACAATAATTTGCGTAAAGTGTAAAAAAATTTTATCTAAAAAACTACTATACATTAGATCGATTCACAAAAAATTGAAAAAAAAAAAAAAATACATAATTTCAAAATACCTTTCCAGCTTACGAACGGTCATCGCTAGACTTATAAAACAAAGTTAATGTGCTGTTTCTAGAAACCGAGCGAATAGTTTGAGCACAAATGTTACTTTTATTTTGTTATTGTAACAAAAACAAAATACAAGTAAAATTTTAACTCAAACTACTCACACGTTATCTAGAAACAACACATAAATTTTCAGAGGAGTAACAAAAACACGTTTTTGCTTTCCATACAGTGTGAGTCGGTCTAATAATATACATTGATTTTAGAGTAGCAAACCACACTTGTTCAATTCACAATCGATGTTGTAGCGTTGTATGTCAGCAGCTGCTATTAAAAAGCTCTATACAACTCCTACGACAATTTTTCATGCGGTTTTCGAATGTTGTAAGAAAGTTTAGTGTTGCCAATTGTTTATTTCAACATACAGTGTCTCACATAAGTATTTGAATTTGGTTGTACGATGAAAAGAAACATAATAATATTTTTTGTGTGTGAAATCAATTATTAAATTTGTTATATTGTCTAGAAAGTCCTAGACCTCTTTAAAATTTGAAAAAATTACATTTATTTCAATTGATTCTTTTTTTAAAAGAAGTCCATAAAATTGCCTCACAAAAGCATTCGAATTTTTCCTGTATTTCATATATCACCATGTTTACGAAACAATTTTGGAGCATTCGTACCATCTTTTCATGTAATATCATTAAAATGGTGATTTTTTACATTATTTGCAATTTTTTTTCAGAAATAAAACCAAACTTTAATACACCCCTTGAGGTATATATAAAAATAATAATTTTTGTTATAAGGATCTGTACTTAAAAGTTCCAAGAAGTATTTTTGGTGTCGTTCTTCAGTTTTTAATTGAATTGTATGGATCTTAAGTCCCTTTTCGTACCACTAGGGTTGATATTTTCCGACAAAGTTTGCTAGTATATATTCATGTACATATTAGCACTAATATATTTTAAATTTTCAATGCATTATATCGGTATACAATTCCAAAATATGCCTTTACAAAACGTCATCCTATACAGTAGATTTCAGTTTTTACTATTCTTAACTTTCATGCTTATGTTGCCCATTACAATAACACTGTAAGTCCAAAATTTTGGATTTATATTGATCATAGTAATCAATATTTAAACTGATAACGATATTCTTGAGTTAGACCATAATGATATAGTGGCATGCAGCCTGGACGTCATTGGTATATAAAAATAATGATACTACCATATTGAATGGTGTTTCTTCAAGGCATGTTTTGGAGTTGTACACTTCCACAAAACATTGAAAACTTAAAATATATAAAAGCTGATATATAAAAGAATATATACAAGAAAACTTTCCCCGAAAATTTTTGATCCTTTTATTATGAAAATGGACTGCAATATATTGAATTAGCGACAGAATAATGATATCAATAATATATCTTGGATATTTTAAATACAGATTCTTGTAACAAAAAATACTATTTTTAGATACTCCAAGGGGTCTATTAAATCCCAATATCAAATTTCGGTTTTATCTCTGGAAAAAAGAGAAAATACTAAAAATTTTACCAAAAATCGCCATTTTAATTTTATATTACATAAAAAAGGTACAAATCCCCAAAAATTGTGAACCAAATGGGTCAATGCTTTAAACAATTTAAAGCATAAAAACCATTCGATTCTAAAATTTGTGTTTCGTATAATATAATCAAATATGAAATACAGGAAAAATTTGTATACTTTTGTAAGGCAATTTTATGGACTTTAAAAAAAAAAAGTTTATTTAATTTAAGTAAATGTAAATTTCTTCAAGTTTTAAAAAGCCTGATATCAAACCTAAGGACTGTCTAAACAATATAACAAATTAATTTATTATTAAATTTGGTTTCTTTTCATGGTTTACCTAATTTCGAATACTTATGTATAAACAAAAAATCCAAACGATTTTAGCCTAAAAAAACGATAGAGTGGTAATACTGAAATCAAAAACAGCTATTTACCAAAACAAAAAAAACTAAAATTTTATTAAAAACTGTTTATTTATTACATTAATATGTGGAATAAAGAAAATAAAAGAATGAGTCGTAATTCAGGTCTGAGTTGGGGAACAACTCTCATCGCGATTATTTCTTAAACGCGTTCAGGCTTGTGTTTGTTGCCTGGCTTTCGACAGTTTTGCGTATCGCTCGCACTGGTGTAGTGTATTACTTCACATAACTGTTCAAAGTTATATGTTGTCTACATTAACCTCGTGCTTTCGTTTTACCTCAAGTGAGGTTATGTTTTCTTGGCTTAGACCACAGAATAATAAAATGTTTGGAACTTTATATTGAAATTATTAAAATTGTTGATGGCGCTTTATCCTTTTGGACCAGCCAAGTAAATCTCCCATCCCTTGATTTATTTGACAAAAAAATAAAATAATTGAAATTTCAGAGAAATTAATTTGGTTTATTTCGCATGTTTAATAATTTAAATATTTTTTTTTATTTTTGACATTGTTATGTGTATTTGTTTTGATTGTTTTTTTATTTAGAACATAAACTTATGACTTGCTGCATAGATCTGTTCACAATCACTGTTACTACACTTTAGTAGGTACAATATACAACTTGATTGTGAATTGAACAACTGTGTTTAGCATTGAGGTAGTAAGTTTGTTTCTATTATTTACCATTCTGAGGTTATAGCTTCATATGTTAGCTTTTTGGTCTAAAATTTGCATTTTTCAAACTTTGAGCGACAAGCGGCACGTGTTAACGTCTTTTAATCGAGCTTTCGGCTTTTTTAATATCTGGAAAGAGGAATCATTTTGTGGAGTTAAGACGAACAAGATTCCGACATTTTTTCTCCCCATATAAGATCCGGTCAGTCTAATGTACACCCTGTGGTTTTTTAATTGAAAAGTGGTTTGTTCGGCTGTGCCGAATCTTATATACCCTATTAGTTTTAAAACTTTTTTCCCGACTACATTAATATTACACCAAAAGCGAAACAAAATGAACAACAACAACGCTAAACGAAATAAAAAAACAAAATACACAAGACATCTAAAAATACATAACGAAAAACACAGAAAGACAAAATAAACAACGCAATAAAACCAACCTACATCCAAATATACGAACAGAATTCACAAAAACAAAATACATAACACAATGACGCCAACAGCATCCAAACATACAAAACGATATACACAGCTGACATCTTTTTCTAATATACAGTGTTGTTGTTGCTTATTTAACAAAGCATGAAAAAAATATGGCATTTTTTGATGAAATTTTCAGAGGTTGTTTCAGATTTTTGGTCATATCTCCGTTATTTACCGAACGATTTTGCTGATTTTAAATAGCGATCTTCTCGAAAGCATATCTAACAGAATTATTGAAGATTCAAATCTCGCCGATATCTGGGGTCCTCTAAAAACTGATTTCAACAGACAGACAGACGGACATGGCTTAATCGACTCTGCTATCTATAAGGATCCAGAATATATATACTTCATAGGGTCGGAAAATTATATTATAGAAATTACAAACGGAATGGCAAACTTATATATACCCATCTCACGAAGGTGAAGGATATAAAAATGGAATTGCCAGATATTAAAATTTCAAAGCAAATTGGGAAAAATAATAGCAGCATTTTTTAAACAATTGGATTTATTAAATCCAAATATTAGTTTTTGCACTGCACGCCATGTGGATAAGGCAAAAGGTTTTAATCGATGTTAAAAATTTATTGTTAAAATTAGAATTTTTTAATGCAAATTTTAACAATTTGTTGAAAAAGGTTTTATTTGCAATTTAAGTTTCAGCAATTTGTTTTTATTTTTCTATTTTTACCAGAGTTGGGGGTTGTGCATTAAATATTTAGTGCAGTAAGCTTTCCACTAAATCCCACTATAGTGACGAAATTTTGATTTTCCACTATTTTTTATCAGTATAGTGGTAGTGAAACATATTTTAACTACCATTAAAAAAAATTTGTGGTAGTGAAACATATTTCAACTACCACTAAAAAATAGTGGTAGTGAAAATTTTTCCACTACCACTGAAAATTTTGCACTACAATAAAATAGTGCAAATGTTTAACAGTCACTACATGAATGCTTTAATATGCACTAAAACCTCAAAAAATAGTGTTTATAAAAATATTCCAAACAAATTGAAAATACATATGTTCAAAATATTTATATTTTATTATTTTTACCCCCAATACCACAATGTTTTATAAATATATTGATGAAATTTCCGTATTGTTTGTATTACTATTATTTTCTTTTGTCTTTTAATTTGTTTACTACTTTAATATTATTAATAATTAATTAATTAATGTAATAAAGAGTATAAATTAACTCAATATAATGATATGTATTTGAGTTCCTTTAACATAAGTGAATGATTATATCCTATCCTATTAGTGGAGAAAAAAATTGGCACTAAGCTGGGAAAAAAAAGAATTTTCACTATCACTAAAATAATTTTATTGAAAAATTTGTTTGTATCACTACCACTATTGCTTAGTGTGGCTGTACTTTTTCAACTCACCACTATATATCTATAAGTGATAGTGAAAACTCTTGCACTATAACTAACATTTAGTGGAAACTGCAAATTTAGTGTACTACCCCCAACTCTGATTTTTACACATTTTAAAAATATTGTTGGTGAATAACAAAATGAAACAAACTTATTTCTTTAAAAATTATTTTGGTTTTGTTCTATGAATACAAAACATTGCCATATTGAAATTAGCTCAATCTAACTTTTTTTGGATTTAATAAATGTACTTAATTTTATTTATTTGTATTTCTCTCCCTCTTTCAAGGACACGGAGCTCTTACTATTGTGCGCCGTTCCAATAGTCGTAAAAGTTTCAGCCAATACGATAACCAGCATTTATATTCATTGGCTACTACGCCCACACTATCATCCCTAACTCATCATAGTTTATTAAGCGAGACCACGATCAAATCATCGAGTGACCACAGCTCTCACAGTCGTGTTAACGATTCCACACATCAACAAACCAACACTATAACAGCTCCAATATCAAAAAAATCACAGGCACAATCAGCCATTTTCAACACGACCAACACCAGCAGCACTACAACTACTGGAACCCAAAATATAAAAATGTTACCAACTTCACCTAATTCGGGAAACAATACTATAACGCCGGGCTATGAAATGGAAAATACAAGGGAAGATTCTGCGTCTAGCGCGGCATCGGGTTTAACTATAACTTCGTCAACTGTCGATTTAGCTACTGAAAACTTACCAGCTGTCGATACACCAGATGCCTGTGATAAAGCAGCATTAAGGTAAGGTCACTTCCATGGTATATTAATTATAAGGTAGTGTTAACAGAGCAGCTGATTGTTTTTTGCTAAAACACTTTTGATTCTTTTTACATGTATTTTGACAATGAAGTCGAGAGTTTAACGTGAACACCTGCCTTGACGGCCTAATTTCACGGTGGTCTTTTTCACCCACAGGATAGACTAGAGACGGTCTACCCGCGCCCCTGAATTCTTCAATGAAGAACTCAGGTAGCAATTTTTGTACATGGCTAAGCCGGTCCATGTACAAGTACTTTGTTGAAGAACTCGAGCTATCTAATCTCTTGCCATAGTAGCCCCGTTGCGGAATGACAGGCAGCATGGGTTCAATCCCAATGCAAACCCCGACAAGGAAAAAGCAATCACTGGTCTAAAGTCAATAGAAGGGGGTGACGAGTCCCAACATCAGGTGAAATCAATCTTCCGGTAAACCGGAAGGTGACCACCCTTATGATGTCATGAAAGATTGCATTATTCAAAATGCAATCCCCATCATCAAATGACCCACTCCAGTGCATTCCTTAACCTCTTTAAGCCCGCGCAACCACACTACTGAGATGGCCCTGTTGGTTTGGCAACAGCACCTAGAGGCATATTTGGTAGTCCGAAATACCCAACAAAATGGATCAGGATCCCTCTTTTATGAACCGATCAATGTAACAAAGGAAATAGGAATTTCCAAAGTCAATTGATTCCAATAATTGCCCCGACAAAATAGTCGCGTAGCATGTATCAATATATCCTGTTGAGATGGCAACAGCACCGAAGAACTTCCCCGAAGCGTAAAAAGGCATACTAAATCAGTACTAATCTCCAATATATGGAGACTTTCCCGATCTTTCACCAATTTCCGCATCAGTTCCATTCCCATGATCATAAAGATCGCTCTACGGGATGACAGGCAACCATTGGATACTAACCTGACAATTCCCCAGCATATACCGGCATCCCACTACACGACCGGTAAGAAATACCGATCGGGTTTAGGAATCCGGCACATGCTGCTTTGTACACAGACCTGTTCGAAGAGAGAATTATCCAACCCATTAGGTATAGGATATATCAGTCCTTAAACCAACATTCTCTCCCCGCGATTTGGGTTTCAACCACAGCCACTACGTGGATCCCGAAGGAACCTCAACCAATTGACCGGCTAGGACTAGGTCCTGTGGGCAACCGGCCACCCGTAGTGCCAGATTATATGGTACTCTGGTTAGACCCCATGCCAGATCATTCCAAGGAAAGACCGAGGATACATCTGATCATCACCAGTTTATAGTCCCGGCAGACTAGAGGTATTGGTAGCACCTCTTTTCCCCGGGATATTGCAATAACACCAAGGTGTAGCTTTCACCAAGGTAACATGCCCCCGGGGGGAATGTATTTTGACAGTGTGCTGGCACTTTTAAGTGTAGGCATACTGTCAAAATCCATATATAAAAAATAAAATGAATTCGCTCTATTTTTCTGAATTCGCCGACGACACTACCTTATAATTAATATATCTTCTATATATGTAAATTATTATAAAACTATGAAAGTTAGAAAAAAAGTTATCTTTACTTATATTTACTTTCCCTTTTAGACTTCGCAGTCTTCTGCGCATGCTTAATACAGGCGAAATACAAGCTGATGTATTACAAAAAAATTTACATTATGCCGCACGTGTCCTTGAGGCCGTGTTCCTCGATGAATCCAAGTAAGTATTGTTTAAAAGCTAACAAATGTTAACTATTAAGCTTTTATAAAGCTATTAGCAATTTTATTAACAATATATCTGCTAATTTGTTATTAGTAACTTAAACAGCTCCCAAAATGTTATAAAAAAATTTACATAATCGTAAAATCAACAGCTTATAATGTTTGATCGCCATGAATCCAAGTATTTGTTTATAAAAAAATTTAAATATAACTAACACATTTTTTAGCGGTAATACATTCTTATATAGTAGTTTACAAGTCGCAAGAAATTGGAAGTGAATGGTGAGAACTTTGTTTCCGCTTAATTTAAAAGGATGACTAATTTAATTCATAACCAACTCATGTGAAAATTTTAGTATTAAAGGTTTCTCTCTCTCTCATTTACATAAATTTACAAATAAATTAACATACATCAATTACTTTTAAGCGTATGGAAGAGCTTCAACAGTTTAAATAGGAATAAAAAATGAATATAATTTTAAGCTTTAAGTAATGTTTAATGTTAAACTTTTTTCTTTAAATGTCCAACGTTTGTGTTTGTATATGTATGTATATAAAATTCGCTTTTAGATTCATAACGATTTTTATCGATGTCCGCTTAAATATCATCCATACTTGTCAGAGTTCGTTCATGTTACATTGGAAACAATTTTGTTTTTCTTCCCTCATCAGCAGCGCGGCCCTTTTTAATTTTATTTATCTAGCCAAGTGCCTTTGTTGTTTTGTTATTTTGTATGTATGTAACATAATTAAATAAAATTTTCAGTTTTTATAAAATTCTTTATTATTATATTTTGTTTCTTTTTTCAAT
The DNA here is from genome assembly GCF_022045245.1 of Lucilia cuprina. Taxonomy (NCBI): domain Eukaryota; kingdom Metazoa; phylum Arthropoda; class Insecta; order Diptera; family Calliphoridae; genus Lucilia; species Lucilia cuprina. The sequence goes on along the minus strand of NC_060950.1, from coordinate 469,764 downwards.
CACCATCAATCAAAAATCAAATTACAAAAAACGAGAAGTCCCACGACAGGTAAATCAAAGTTGAGGCAAAATTCGTGCTCGTCCATAGAATGTGAAGAGTAAGTTCTCATGTGTTTTATTTGTGCAAGTTTTTCGTTTTTAAACTTACATTTCAACATTGACTCCTCGCAGCTTAAAACTAACTGAATTTTAATTTAAAGCGTAAACACAATCAAGGCGACCTAATGTTTATCCTCCATGTTCATAAAAACTTACTGAAGTTATTGATGGTTTATTCTATTAATGTTGCATGGAAAATGTGCAGAATAATCCTAAAATAAGCGATTAACTGAACAAATACATATAAACATAGGTACATATACATATGTATATACACACTTAATTTCTTGTTTTGAAATTGTATACTCTTAATAATATCAAATCCTTTAAAACGATAGTTTTATGAACTATTTCATGTTAAAAATTCTCAAATAATAGAGACGTTTTTGTATCATTGTGCTTTCGTCGCCTCAATTGTGTTTTTGTCTAATATTTTTCCGTGTTATTATTTAGGACGGTTTTCATTATACATATATTAATTTTTTTTTTGTTCCTTGCAAGCATGATTCTTTTAGTGTACTTTTCATTTTTCATCATTCAGTCAGTCATTGTATTTCAAGTTTCAATACAATGAAAAATGACTGCCATAAATTTTCGGTAAAATAGTTAAGGCGTATTTTATCCCTTCATATTTTTATTAAATTTATTGTCGTTTTCATTATTTTATGTAACTTGTTTTTGAATATTATTACAAACAAAAAACTACAAAAAGAAATTAAATATCAAATTTAGAATTGTGTATTTTTTATGTCCATTTTCTGTTGGTCTAATAAAATCTTTAAATCTTTTAGAAAAAATACCTTTATCTTTAACGTACACTACGCAACTCAAAACTTTATTATACATAATTCTTTACTTCTTAGTTTAGGATTTTGAAATTATGTGGTTTTGTTTATAAATATTAAACCTTTAACAGTAACTTACATAAATGTTTATTAGTGTGTGTATGTAGACAATTTTAATGTGACTTTTCTCAATAGAGAGAGAGAGGGATAAAGCAATTTAAGTGTTTTAGACATAGGAATTATTTGTGTTATTTCAAATTATTGGTGTTTTTATAATGATTTCATTCTATTCTGGATAAGCTATCTATATCACATAAATCTATTTTCAGCAATTTACTTACAAAATCAATTTTCATCTTTAAATGTGTATTCTCCATTTAAGCTATTTTTAAAATGGGGTATATTTTATTGCAGTTACACATACATAAATACAAAGATTATTAAGATATTTTACTTTTGTCCGTTTAAAATTTTCAGCATTTTTAATTCCGAAATAAATATACAAGGTAACCAAGCTACCAAACAAACATTTCATTGAACTCGTTATAAGACTTATTGCAAAAAAGTAAGTGCAAATAAACATTTTTTTCGAATCATACAGAAAACGTGCTGTAAGCAAATGTTTTGCTTTGCTTCTATTTAGTCTAAACGTCTAAAAAATGTATTAAAACGTTTGTTTTTATGAACAAAAAATGATGTTGCAAACTTAATAGTTAGATCTCTCATGTATAAAAATAATTTAAGAGGTAAAATTAGTAGAGAAGTATTATGTGGTACTTTAAAGATTTTGAAAGAAAAAATCTTGCCTTGGACAGGTATCGAAGTGTATTGTAGTCAGATGCTCAAATGTCAATCTATTTAATTCTGATATGATCCGTAAGCTGTACGAACACTGAATTTTGTCCTCAATGTACTATGAATATTATTAAACATGCTGGCGGATACGTAATGGTATGGTGTTATTTTTTTAATTTTTTGAACATGGTATCTATTTCCGATTGAGGGAAGATTGGACTGTAGAAATCTTATAATTATACTTAATGATGCTATGCTAAATGAAAAATAAAACTTTTTAAGGAAATTCCCACTATGGTGCCCTCAAAAGCACATTATTTTACGTTACTACATATTTCTTGCTTCAAAAAGTGTTGTTATTTTTTCTCGAACATTTCTGGCTTAAAGTTATATATTACTACATTTTATACTATTTTCTTGAACTAAAAAATTATTTCAACAATTTGCCCACAGTCCTTACCTTGAACATGGCCTACTTTCATAAATTTATGCGGCCTCGCCAGTAAACTTTGCTTATGCGCCTTTTTGGACTTAAAAATTAATGTTTTTAATAAGATAAGATTATATTAGAATTGTAATAAAATAGACTATTTGTATAGGTTTCAATCGGTTTCGTCTTAAAATTTTAAAATTTTGATATTCTTGGAAACTGGATCTATTTTATGGTACACATTTTTATAGCACAATTTAAAATTGCATTAAAATTACGAATCGCGACGCGTAAATTATTGTAATAATAATGGTTAATTTTAAGTGAAAAGAAACTTTGAAAGAGCATATGGATATATACAGAGACGGACAATACAATAGAATCACTAGATATGAATTTGGGAATAAAAGTAAAACGACATAATTTTATATAAAAAATTTAAATTAAAAAAACTATGCGACATTAAAGTAGAATCAATCAGTCTTATAATTATTAAAAATAAAAAAAGTCTTTAAAACTCGTTATTTCCTTAATATTTATTTGCAAAGCCATTATTCTTAATAACCGCAAACACATCTTTTTGACCATATTTTCTGAATTTTTCACTAAAGTTCCTCCTGGTTTTCAATTTTACCGGGCCAAGTTTATCCTTTACTGTTTCCAAAGGTTTTTCAGTGGGGCTTACGTCAGAAGATTGCGAAGGCCATTCCATTATATTAATTTGGTTATCTAAAAACCACGTTTTGCGTACGTACAGGGGCTTATCCATATTTTCTAAATATGATTCTAATTATTGTCGCAACATATTTACTAAAGTTTACGTTTTATATGATTTAAATTGATAATGTTATTAAAATTATAACTAATAAATAGCCTGACAAAATTCACAGCCCAAAAGAAATATTTTTTACAATTTAAAGTAGAAATCCTGGTTTTAAGTGAAATATTGAACGTGATTCTATTGTAACATCCGTCACTGTATTTATAACCCTAAGTGAAATTTTATGTTGATATAAATTACCATTATTATTACAATAATTTACGCGTCGCGATTCGGAATTTTATTTAGGGCTTCATTTTTTAATATACCGAAAACTGCAGAACATTTTTCAAATTGGACTTTATTAGAAGGAGCTGCAATCCAAAAACTTCAATAAAAGGTATAATATCACAATTTCAAAAATATCGCGTGAAGCTATATATTAAACTATTTTAAAAATATTATGAAATCTCAATGAAGGAAAATTGTATCCTTTGGTTCAGTGCACCGAATGTTAACAAGACAAAAATTTGTATAAATGGTACCTTATTTAGAATGAATTAAATTAAAATTTTTGCGAAAACATACGCTTCCATGGAGTAAATAAAAAAATAAATTTGTAATAGGTATTAACCAGAACAATTTTTATTTTTGTTCAAGAATTTTTAGGTTACTCTTGTCATTGTACAATAATTATATTTTGAAGGATACGTCAAATATCTTTAATTTTAAAAACATTTTCTCTTATCTTTTTTCCTTTTTCTTAACTGCCTACAATTTATTTTACTCAACATGTGAATTTAAAAACAAATATAAAAAATTGATTGATTGCCTTTGTGAAATTGGTTGCTCTTACTTCACTGCTAATTGCTGAATTGGCTGTTGTTTTGTCTATTTAAAACGCTAAAACAACAATCACCTCTTTAAAAACACCACCCACACCTTAACTGAACGAAACGATAAAACCATAAAATACCAAATAAAATTAATTTAATGCCCATATTACCTTAGTCAAGGCAACAAACTGGAAACGAAGGATGAACGATGCAATGGTGACTGTAAAAATGTTGAATGTAGTCAACATGAGCACACAACACATTCATCATTGGATCCTAATGCTGCCTCAAATGAGAACAACAATATAAACATCACCTGCTCCATGTTGGGCAATGCGACGGAGGAAAGTGAGCTCTCAGGTGAAGCTATAAACTTTCAAACACAAAATGCGTCTAACAATCAAACCAGAATAGACAGTAGAACCAAGGGAGTGTGTTCAACCCCTCCGACACATAGTGGTCCGACGGGACCTCCTGTGGACAAGGATAACCCTGGTATACGAAATGCATCAGACGGGGATGATGCACACAAACAGACTGTTTCCATTGCCTGCTCAAGCTCTCGACAAGCCCCATCGGAAAATATTACCAACAGTTCAGTTAGCAGTAGCAGTTGTAGTAATAAAGCAACCATACAGAGGCAGAAACATCTAAGAACACCGGTCTGGGCCCGATCCATGTCGACAAATAAAACGTACATAATATTATTTTCCGTAACATATTTATTGTATAGCTGAATTATTTACCTAAGTTATTTTGTTTCAAATTAATTTGTTTCCTTTTGTTTGTTATTGATTTCTTTAAATATCTTTTAAGAAACAGACCTACACTTAAGTATAAAACAATGTAACACAAACAAAATACTCTACCAACAACAAACTATTTTTTAAACAATTTAGAGTTTTTCCCCTGTCCTTTGTTCTCTTCTATTCCAACGTCTGTCTTAAGTAATCTTTTTCTTCTATTGCCACTATATGTCCTGTTAATCTTAAAATCTATATGTCTATGCTATTGTAAATACATACCAATTCAATTTTGTTTTTCAGCATGACATTTTTCAGATTTATTTAACACATTTATATAAATAATTTATGTGATAGATATGTATGTGTGTATGCATGTTTGTATGTATGGAAATGCCCAGTAGGATTTCGAGTTAATATAAAACAAAGTTATGGTTAATCACTTACTAATGAGTTAGAAGTGTCTTAAAAGCTAACCAATTTGCTTATAAACCCTTTTCAGTTTTTCAATGCAATGTCTTAATAAAGACTCAGTACTTACTCACTTTGCACCAAATTCAGCTAAAAGTTAGTTAGATCTTTCTTTAATTCTTTATATAATTTTTGGCAGCAACACTTCCTAGTCGTATTATTCTTTTTTCATAAACATATTCCTAAAAATTATTAATTTCGGTAAAACATTTAATTTTTCATTGTTAAAAAAAAACATATATTTTCATAATAACATTTCCTAGTTGTATTATCATTTTTTCATAAACATATTCTAAAAAAATATTAATTTCTGTTAAACATTTAATTTGTCATTGTTAAAAATAAATTATATTTTCATAATAATATTTTTTAATACAAATTGTTTGACGAAAATGTAATGGGTTTCTATTTTTATTTTTTGTTTTAAATTTTATTGAAATGTTCATTCCAGGATGCATATTTACAGTGGGACCTCGATTTTCCGTGATGGTCGGGGCCGGAAGCATTCTGTATAATCAATATAGAAAAAAATGTTGTCAGAAAACAATAGATAAGGATTTCATGTTATATAATTTCTAAAAATAATCGTTTAATGTAGTTTGTCTCTTATTTTCCAATTTAGTATTTTCGTTTTACGGGAATTCCCCTTTTTGATTTGTTCTAATTGTTCACGATTGTTAAAAAAAATAACAGAATTTTGCTTATAATTAAAATTAAGTCGATGCAAAAAAAATGTATTTTTCCATCACGGATAATTGATGTTGCCGGATAATCGAATCACGGATAATCAAGGCCCTACTGTATTTTATAAGGTAGTGTCATCGCTAATTTAGAACACCAAGCGAATTGGTTATATTTTTTTATATGTAGGTATATTAATTATATAATTAATATATATATTTAATATATATAATTAATATATATAATTAATATTATATAATTAATATAAAGATATGTATATTCAAGATATATTACAAATTATGCCACTATTTAAATAAAATGATATTTGTTTACGTGATGCTTGGTATTATCAGACTTTTACATAAATAATTCAAAATATTAACGAAGTTTTCTCCATTTAATGACATTTTTAAATATAAAAATGTAAACAATAACAAACTTTGACAGCTAGGAAAACCAGGCGAATTAAAAAAATATTATCAGCTGATTGAATAACACCACCAAGGCGAATTCATATAAGGTGGTGTTAATCAATCAGCTGATAATTTTTTTCTTAATTCGCCTGGTTTTCCTAGCTGTCAAAGTTTGTTATTGCTTACATTTTTATATTTAAAAATTTCCGTTAAACAGAGAAAAACTTCGTTAATATTTTGAATAATTTATGTAAGAAATCTGAAAATACCAAACATCTCGTAAAGAAATATCATTTTATTTAAATAATGTCATAATTGGTATGTATACAAATATGTTTTTTAAGAGAAATATTTTTTCTATTAAATGTTAACATATTACAAAATATTGTTTTATATTTTATATAAAAATTGTGTAGATTACGTGATTAACTAAAAAAAATCTCTTCCGGAACACTTAATATTAAGAAACGCATACGAAGTATTTACCCGGCTGGCGGCAAATGACTTCTACGTTATGGCTTAATTTTGAAATCTATTAAATGTTAACAAATTAAACAATATTGTTTTATATATACACTATGTTGATAAAAAGATTAACTGAAAAAAGTCTGTTCCGGAACGCTTTATATAACAAAACCCATATGAGGTATTTACCCGTCCCGCGGCTGCACCATTATGGACAAATATTGAAAATTACTCCGCCGGAGTAGAATTATACATTCGCAACAAGTATTCATTCCTTCGTAATATAATATTTTCATGAATATGTACTTTTTTTTTGTTTATTTTTCACAAAAAATGAAGTTTTACTTAACTTAAGGCACTTACTTAAATTTTGCAAATTAAGCTGCCGGAATAGAATTTTTCGATGGAAACAAACATTATTCAATTCAGAATATATTTTCCTCACAAATTTTAATACCTTAATCTTTATTTTTAATATAATATAAACATTTTACAAAAATTTTTCATCAAATGAATTCTCCGTACACATGGATTTTGACATTTACGAAAACCAAAAGCAAAAACAAAATACATGGGAAATGTTGTTGTTGCAGAACTGCCACCACCTTATCTGAATTCGCCTTGAACACCACCTTATATGAATTCGCCTTGGTAGTTGTACAACAACAACATTTTACATGTATTCACTCAATCTCTTATATAAAGAGATTGAGTGAATTTCTTTAAATCAGCTGCTCTGTTAACACTACCTTATTAATATATATTTCTTTTATGTTTAGTATCAAAATGTAGCTGAAGTTCTGTTAAAAAGTTGATCATAACTTCAAGCTTGAACTTCGGTTTCACTTTGCATGAAAATTTGTTTCATTTTATTTTAAATGAATTTTAACACATGAAATGAGCAATTAAATTTATTAAAATATTAAAATCATTCTAAACTCTAATGGTATGTTTTGTATTGAACGACATTGATGGATGGTGTGTTATTATTGTTTAAGATATAAAATATAGTTTGAGTTGCGACATTGTTTTAATCATCCGATAAATATTGAACGTGTTGCATACCCTTGGTATTCAAAAATAGATTTATATGGGTCATGAATCATGATCTAAATTGATCAATATACATACATATATAGGTATAATTAATTTTTATTTAATTAATATTTAGACATTTTCGTTTGCAATACTTTAATTTACCTAATGAGGCTCTAATATATTTATTATTGTGACAGAAGCCGTCCTTTTGTTTCAATTATAGAGCCCAGTCATAAATGTATTGATTCATTTAAATGTAAAGTCCGGCATCTCTATTCTTATCGACAATATATATTCTCACCAGCTGTTGCCGACAATGCAGTGTTTATGACAATTAACAAATTTTACCCGCCAAATTCGCTGTCATTACCCAATGTTTATGTTTGAAATCTATATTGAATTTATTATTTGGTTTTGTTTGTTGAAGTGCAAAAAGTTAATTAATGGCAATCAACAAAATTAACAACAGCGTGTGTAAATAAAATAAACAATAAATAAAAGCAAAATAAAAAATAACATGTCCAAAGTAAAAGCCGATAAATTATCTCCCAAAGAAAGTGCCAAAGCTGAAAATAGTGAAAATGAATCGATTTGTGTAAGCCATACCTTGCAGTTTTCTACCGAATAAAATATGTTTATAATAATATCCCCTTTAGGATGAAACTGCTAGCGTCAGCACCAGCACCACTTCGCGCAGCAAATCGCCTGGCTCTCGTGGAGGACGTCGAAAAAGTCGTCATAGTAAATCACATGTTAATGTACCGGCTTTCAAATATGAGTAAAATTTATTATCAATATAAATGAAATTATTATTATTATTATTTAATAAATGTTTTATTTCTATTCAAGTTGTCATTTAAAGGAAGATCATGGTCAAGCCATATTTGGCGTCGCCTTTAACTACTTACTGTGCAAAGACCAACCAAACATTTTTGCGACAGCGGGAAGCAATAGATGCAGCGTTTATGAGTGTCCGCGCAAAGGAGGTATTAAATTAATAATGTGTTACGCCGATCCTGATGTAGGTTTTAAATATTTGTATAAAAAGTTACAATTTTAGGAGCAGCTCTCAAAAACTACTTTGAAAGACTTAGTTTGTGTTTTGTAATAATTTTTCAAAACTTATAATATTTACATGTACTGCAATCCATTTTTATCTTAAGCCATACATAAATCAAATTTCCATGCTCAGTTCGTACAGTTCATGGTTAAAATCCATATGTATCTCTCGGAGGATTTTTCACTCGAAAATCCGAGGGACAGAGCAGAAACTTTAAAAAATTGGCAAAAATAGGCGAACATTTTTTAAAAATGTTAAATTTTTGAATGTGATATATATAGCTATTTTCCAATGCATCGCATAAATTTAATATCATAATTAACACCTCAGAGTCAAATTTGCATTAAAAATTTTTAAATGGGAACTTTTTATGATAATCTAAAAATTTTTGCAATAGGGTCATTCCAAAATAAATCGATCAAAAATCGATGTTTTAAATTTGTGTCCCCTTCAAATCAGGAGCATATATTCTACTCTTTAATGCGGCTTCTATGGCGTATAAACCTAAATTTACTAGACTATAAATGTGTTAGTCTTTTTATATTTTTTCCCTTAGATATTTCCTTTGGGCATATTGTTAAAAAAAAATATTTTTATTTATAAGGATATATCACACTTATACAAACGCTCCATGTCGAAAATTCTCCAGAAAAATATCAGCCTATCCCAAACCGTATAATAAGACGAATATCTAAAGCTGGCCCATAAAGAGAGCTTTTCCAATTAGCTGACCGCATATATGTATGTAAATATAAAATAAATAAATAATAATAAATGAAGAAAAAATAACCATAAAATAAGAAAGGCTTTTCAAACATCTGTGGAAAAAAAGTTTTAACTGCATTCACATTTTCCTTTCATTTTACTTATCAGTTTTTAATAAGATATTTTCCTTCCTAAGAAAAAAATGTTAGTTACGTTTTCTATTAAAAGGCGTTGAAGAGTGCTGCTTCCTAATATATATGTATATTGTAATATCCTCCGTCTAGTGAAATCTGAATAAGTATCTCTTTAAATTTTCATTTATTTTTGACAACAGCCCGACGAAGTTTTTTACACTTGCACATGGTCTTACGATTCTAAATTGTCTGTACCGCTTTTAGCCACTGCTGGCTATCGTGGTGTCATAAGAGTTATCGATATACAAAGAAACGAAGCGGTGGGAAATTATGTAGGTCATGGTCAAGCAATAAATGAATTGAAGTTTCATCCACGTCAGCCGAATTTGTTGTTGTCTGGTAGTAAAGACCATGCCATACGTTTATGGAATATACAAACACATGTTTGCATTGCTATTTTTGGAGGTGTTGAAGGCCACCGCGATGAGGTACTCTCTATTGACTTTGATTTACGTGGCGAACGTATAATGTCCAGTGGAATGGATCACTCACTGAAACTGTGGCGCATTGATACCCAGGAATTTAAAGAAACCATTGAAATGTCTCGCACATTTAATCCCAACAAATCTCAACTACCATTCCCCACAATCATGCAACATTTTCCGGAATTTTCAACCCGCGATATTCATCGCAACTATGTGGATTGTGTCCAGTGGTTTGGAGATTTTGTACTCTCCAAGTCATGCGAGAATTCTATTGTTTGCTGGAAGCCTGGTCAACTACACCAAAATATTTCTCAACTGAAACCGAATGATGCTTCCTGCACCATTATATGTGAATTCGATTATGACGAATGTGAAATTTGGTTTGTGCGCTTCGGCTTTAATCCCTGGCATAAGATTATAGCATTGGGCAATCAATATGGTAAAGTTTATGTTTGGGAGTTAGATCCTTCAGATCCCAAACATACTCATTGTAGCACTTTGAATAATGTACGCTGTACTTCAATTGTAAGACAAACGGCTTTTTCGCGAGATGCAAATGTTTTAGTTTGGGTATGTGATGATGGTACCGTTTGGCGTTGGAATCGTAAAAATGCCGACATACATTCACCTTAAAGTAAGGAGACGATTGTAAGTAGGTAGATGTTTAAGAAATTCATTCGTTATTATGTTGTCATTAGTACTTTTTGTAAAAATGTTCACGTTGTATGATTTTAAATCGAAATCAAAATATTAAAATAAAACTTTTATCAATCATAACAAAACCAATATAATTTAATTTTGCATTTTATTAAAAAAAATTCAATTGCAAGTTGCAATTTGCAATTAAATGCTTATTACTCTTAAATAGTTTTTTTAAAAAAAGTGCCGAAAAATTTGTTCCCAGTAATAAACATACGTACCGTGGACATATTTTATTACATTTTTATACTATATATGTACATATGATATACCAATTGGTTTTCCGATATCTACATAGAAACACTAAATTTCAAAGTGTTTAATTCATTTTGTATTCAAATCATTAAAATGTTTAATCAAACATGAATTTAACAACAACAAAAAAGAAAATTTTGTGCATAAAATCAGTTGTAGTAATTGAATATAAATACAATTTTTGTTATAGGTTGAACATCACTAAATAAAATAATTGAAAACGAGGTTTTGGTAATTGAAATCGTTTTTGAGTTTTTTCTGTGTAACTGTTCCGACTGAAACTTTAATCGCATGATTATTGGGTAATACTTACATATGTGTTTTTTAATTCTTTATTTTAAAACTTAGACATCATAATTGTATATCGAAAACCATAGAAAAAAATGATTGCAATCGAAATTTTACTTAAACAAGTTAATTTATACTAAATAAAGTAAAAAAAAACATCACTTAAAAATATATTTTATAATTCAGTATATAATAATTTATATGTTTTTACCAATTTTGCATATAAACCTTATTGAAATCAGATATTAAATAAATCATTTTGAAAATATATATGTGTATATAAAATTTTTAATATCAAAAAATCCGTAAAATCTTAAAAAACAGTATAATTTTTAACATTTGTGTTACTTTTTTACCTTTAAATACGGCTTTAGACTATAAGACATTATGTACGAAAAATCAAATGAAATTCCATCCGTATTTTAATAAATAAAAATAATAAAAGCAGAGAACGAAAATAATTATCTTTGAATTAAAAAAAACAAATGCAACAAGAAGAACAAATTTAAACATACAATTTTTATTGATTTGAGCTATGATCCAACCATAGAAAGGTGAATCGGTTTGAAAAGATGTCAATTCTCTGCCTTCTTAAGTCAAACAAAAAAATACCATGAAATGATTCTTGAACGGCACAAGCAAACAGCATTCCACACGCGTGTCTTCTGCTTTTGATTTATATTGGTTTTACAATCTTTTCGATTTAATTGACCTTAACGCTAACTACTGGCTTTAAAATATGAGAAATTCAACATTAGTAAGTTTCTTATGAGCACAAATCTCTCTATCAAATTTTATAAGAATCAGTCCATAATTGACCCTACCCCATTTAGAAATTTATTTTAACGTACATTACTGGCTTAAAAATACGAGTATACCGAACAAAAATAAAACGAAGTATGTACTTCCAAAAGAATAACATTTGTCACCACTTCAAAAGTACCACTAAGTGAATTTGTTTACCTTCCGTGGAAATGATGTTTATTGACTTCTAAAGAAGCGAACGGAATCCAACTTTGTTTAGAATTGAAAGCATACTTTTTGTACTGATTTTTTTTAATGTGTTTAATTTATTTATTTATTTATGTTAAGTCAAATAAGTTGTATTTTATAATTCTACAATCTCACTTCTTAATAGCTTAATAAAAAAAAATTAAATAAAAATTACTTCATCCTATGACAAGCCTGTGTTAAAATCATAACTTATTTAGGTCTTTTTCAGTACTTCCATGAAGTAAATTCTACTTCTTTTCCGTTTCTTTGGAAGTTATTTTTTGCTGGGATAGGTTAAAATTCCGTACACAAAAGTAAGTTTCTTTCAACCTAAAATCTCATAATAATATCCACCTAATGTTTATAGGAGAGCATTCTATTTACTAAATACGGTTTGATGGTGGGTATATAAGATTCGGCATAATCAAATATAACACCCTAACTTGTTCAAGTTTTGATATTTATTTTTTTGACAAAAAATACCCAGAAAAAAATTTTCAGCATAAATTTTATGAACTGCTTTCATTGATAAAATTAATAATATTTAAGAATAATGCCCGTAATTTCAACAAATAGGTATTTATCAGTAAGTACCAAAGCTTGTAAAGAATGAATTCTATTTGGAATTAATTCCCATATATTTTTATTCAGCTTTAAATTCTAAAGCTGAATTCCTTGGCTTTAAATTCCATTGAATTAATTCCTAAGAGAATTCATTCTTTATGAATGAATTCAATTGAATGATCACTGTTATTTGTTTAATTCCTTATATTTCAAAGTGAATGAAAGAAGAAATGTTTAATTCAATTTTGAAAATACAGAATGCTTTTGAATTATAAAACAAAACCTCCATTCTATCTATTTCAAATTGAATGGTTGAAAAAATTTTAAATTCAATTTGTAATAGATTGAATTAAAACCAAATTTTTACCTTTCAAAGGCAAAGCTCTAAAAGAATTCTTTTTTTAAAATTGAGTTATATTTAAAAAAATTAGCAATTCTTCAAACTCATTTCCTCTGATTAAATTCCTACAATTAATTCTTAAAACTTTCGATGTAGTTGAATTAATTCTCTAATGAATTAATTCCTATGGAATGTTAAATTCCTTATGAATGAATTAATTTTGTTTGCATTCAATCTGCTACAAATTGAATTAAAAAAAATTCAAAAATGCCTATTGATTTTTAAATTCCCTCTGAATGATAAACATTTTGTTTTAATTCAATCTATTACAAATTGAATTTAAAATTTTTTTCTTTCATTCAATTTGTAATAGAAGGAATTAAAAAAATAATAGTGATTATTCAATTGAATTCATTTCTATAAAGAATGGTTTCTCTTAGGAATTAATTCAATTGAATATAAAGCCAAGGAATTCAGCTTAAGAATTAAATTAAAATAATGATTTTAAATAATGGCACATTTAAAAGTTTAAAGCTGAATTAAAAATATAAGGGAATTAAGTCCAAATAGAATTCATTATTTCCAAACTTTGTTCAGAGGGAATTTAAAAATCAATAGGAATTCTTGAAATTTATTTAAATTCAATTTGTAACGGATTGAATGCAAACAAAATTAATTCATTCATAAAAAATTTTGCATTTTATAGGAATTAATTCAACTACATCGAAAGCTTTAAGAATTAATTGTAGGAATTAAATCATAGGGAATGAGTTTGAAGAATTGCTAATTGTTTTAAATATAACTCAATTTCAAAAAACATAATCTAGAAGCCAAAGTAAAATATCTTCTATTATTTTGAAATGGATCTGAAAAATTCCATAATTTATAGCTGATCAAAAAAATAGTATTTAAATATGTTATATTTGAAGAAAATTAAGTTCAACGCTTTAAATACATACATAAGATTTATATTTAAAACTTTAAAAATACACAGTTATTTCAGTATTTTTTAATTTGATTATAGTTTTTGAAAAGTCACGATTTAGTAAAATTTAAGAAAAAATGTTAATATCTGAATTATACGAGTTTGAGTTATAAGGGAATGCAGTTGAAAAATTATAATCTAAAGGAATTAAATATTTATAGAGTAATGCTTTTTTAAAGCTAAGTACATTTTACTTTGTCCACATTTTTTTGATGTGCCCTAGTTTTATATTACAGTACTTAGAAAACTTGCAAATTGCGATAATTTTGACATATTTTGAGCAACGTCCATTTAGATAAAAAAACGCGATTGTGCCTCGCTAAAAACTGATATTCTCCAACTTTCGAAGCTGTTGTCCTATGCATGGCATATTAACGAGATATAGTTACATTAGCTACCCACAGTTGTTCCAATTTTTGTATTTTATTCACAAGTTTATATAGGCCAAAAAATAAAAACGTAAAAAAGACACACATCGCTTCCAAAACTGATTACGTTTTGATTTAGTTCAAAAGAATTAAAAATGTAAGAAATAAAAAAATATTTTTACAGCAGTACCTGCGATTTGAACTCGACGGATTTCGGAATCCTAACAGCCTCATTTTTTTTGCATGACAAAGTTATACAACCCAAAGAATAATTCTAGAATTCGCCACTTCGTTTTTGGAGTACTCTAATGTATAAACATATGTAGTACATACATACATACATACATACATACATACATACATACATACATACATACATACATACATACATACATACATACATACATACATACATACATACATACATATGTACATACATACATACATACATACATACATACATACATACATACATATGTACATAGTATAAAAATTTGTTCATAGTATAAAAATTTGTTCATTTTAATTTTTCTAACTTTAGTTAAAGTTACGAAATTTTTTTTCGTAAAGTTGAACATGGATTATTTTTATTCGACAGAATTTTATATACCAGTATGCAGTAGTGGAATGTTCTACTATAAACATAAGGTTGTTATTATGATGTAATTTGGTTTGTAGGAAATTTACTTATGTCTTCCGATGAAATTTACACAATAGTTAGTTCTATTGGATAGTAATTCAGACACAATTTTTCAATAAGATCGCTCGTGAACTTTCTAAGTTAGAGGCGGTCAAAATTTGACATTTTGTCCATGCAGGTGTTTTTTCTCATCCATGTAACTTATTACCTATTGTTCTTAGTAAAATGTGTCCCAAATAGTTTAGATAGCTATTTATACAATCTTTCGAGAAAAAAAATTAATAAAATATTTTAGATTTTTTTTTAAATCAAAAACATTTTTGACTTTTTTTCAAAATGGGCCCTTTTTTATTTGCTTTATGAAAACTTAAGTCTTTTCCTAAGCGACCTATATGGTCGCTTAGTGGGATGCGGATATCTATAAAAAAATTTTTTGTAACTCAAGATTTAAAATTTTTGAATTTTTTGCAAAATCAAAAACTTTGTTGACTTTTTTTTAAAAAAATGGACCCATTTCTTATTTTTTGCTCATAAGAAAGCTTATGTGTTTTCCTTTAACACCCATTTTGTCGCTTAGTGGGATGCGAGTGGGATATCTATCAAAATAAATGTTTTGTAACTCAAGACATACAATTTTTTACTTTTTTTTTTGAAAAATCAAAAACTTTTTTGACTTTTTTTTCCAAAATGGACTCTTTTTTATTAATTGTTTTTTCTCAAAAGAAAGCTTAGGTCTTTTCCTTTAAAACCTTTTTGGTCGCTTAGTGGGATGCGAGTGGGATATCTATCAAAATAAATGTTTTGTAACTCAAGACAAAGGTTTTTAAATTGATTTTTTTCATATTTGTGTAAGTGTTTCTAAAACCTTAAAAATAAAAACCACAACAAAAGACCGATAATAGCCACTGGAGGGGTGCAATATGAGGCCGACAGCTATTAATTTTCACCCCCAATATTTGTTTAAAACATTTTATTAAATTTTTTTATTTTTTTTCGAAAGATTGCATAAATAGTTATCTAAACTATTTGGGACACATTTTGCTAAGAACAATAGGTAATAAGTTACATGGATGAGAAAAAACACGGCCATGCAGGTGTTTTTTCTCATCCATGTAACTTATTACTTATTATTAATGTCAAATTATGTAGATTTTAATCGTTTAAGTAATTATAAGTTAATTAAGACCTTCAAATAATTTTCTGAAGGGGAGTCTGTATGGGGGCTAGGCTCAAAAAAATTAGTATTGTCATTTATTGTTCTATAAAACTAATTTTTGCTGATTTCTGTTGACACTATAAAACATTTAACGTACTTATGAGCCTAAAGGCCCGATTCGGGGGGTACGGTTGTATAGGGGCGAGGAGAAATAATGGACCAATTTCAACCATTTTCAATAGCGATCGTCCTTGAACCAAAAAAAGAGTATGTGCCAAATTTCATCAAATTATCTTAAAAATTGCGACCTGTAGCGTGAGCACATCGACTCACAGACAGACTGACGGACGGACGGACATAGCTTAATCGACTCAGAAAGTGATTCTGTGGCGATTGGTATACTTTAAGGTGGGTCTAAGACCAATATTTTTGGATGTTACAAACTTCAGCACAAACGCATAATACCCTCCCCACTATAGTGGTGTAGGGTATAAAAACAAACAAAGCAAGAAACAAAACATAAAAATTAAACAACATCCAGTAATGCCACATATAATCTTAAAAATATTAAAATTTTTATCTGTACTCATTTTACATATGCATACATATTTTTTTAATCTTTGTTTTTAATTTAATTTCAATTAGGGAGGCGGAGCTCCCTTTATGTACTCTAGTTCTTTATAATAGTTCATTGTTCCGATACATTCAAGTAATTTATGGCTGAAAATCTAATTTTCTGAAAGAGGCTTTATATGGGGGCTAGAGGCAAATATGGACCAAGCCCGATAAAGTTTTGTGAATATATTTATATTTACACAATATTTATTTGTGCTGAATTTCATTGTGATATTTGTGTTTATAAGTTAATTTTAGACATTCAAGTAATTTTCTGATGGGGACTTTGTGTGGGAGCCAGGGTCAAATGAGGCCCGATCTTTATGAAATTTGGCAAAGTCATCAAGACTTATATAAAACTTAGTTGTGCTGCTTTTTATCGATATATAGGTATATTTGACATAATTACTTGCTCAGAAGTCATTTTCGGGGGGTTCTGTTGTATTAGGCTAGGTGAAATAATGGACCGATTTTATTCATTTTCAAGAGTCTTCGCCCTTAGGTCAAAAAAGCGTGTGTGCCAAATTCTATCCAATTATCTTGAAAATTGCGATCTGTACCCTGCACACAAAGTGACCATGTAAGCCGGCAAGACGGACTGATGGACAAAGCTAAATCGACTCAGAAAACGATTCTAAGCCGATTGGTATACTCAAAGGTGGGTATAGGACGAAATGCGAGACATTTTTTTAACAAATTCTGGTCTTGTGCAGGCCATTTGGACGAACAAAACTAACATTTCAAAACAAGGTGTCTGTAATCATGCGTTACAATTTTAACGAAAGACTAAATCTCACACTAGGCATTGTTTGTACTTATTTAAAGCAGTACGCGTGAATGACATGTAACAGTCAATTAAAAAGTGTTACAAATGTGCAATGTAAACAATTGTAAACATTTTTCTGTATACCATTTCAAACCCTCTCTCTAATTTTTTCAACAGCCATATTCAAATAAAAAAATTATGTTTGTTTAATTTAATTTTAGGTCTATTATTTCGATAACATATTTATTAAGAGTAGAAAATATAAAAAATTTAAATTTTATACGTGTCCTCATTAAGGTCGAATAAAACTTTATCCATTAAAAAGGAAAAAAAAGTAATTGTCATTGCTATCAATTATCAATATGATGACAAACTACAGCTTTAGGTTACAAAATTTGTGTAAAAAACACAGAAATAATTAAATTCATTTTAACAATTTATAAACAATTTAAGTTAATGTTATTTGACATTGACTAACCCTTAATATCCCTCTCCATTTAATAATTTTCGATTTTCAAGACATGAAATGTCAATTACTAATTTTTGCTATTTTATTAAGTCATTTTCGATTGTGTTGTCTTCCCCAAAAAATTCATAAACATCAAAATTAAAGGCAATGTAGTACAACAGAAAATTCATGCAATGAACTCATCGTAACAAAATGCTGTTTTCACCTTCGTGTTTAGTTTCCCTCTCTTTTGCTTCGTTCTTTCGATTTTAGACAATTTAAATGCTTTTGGGTTATTTATTGGAAAGCATTCAAAACAGCTCCAGTGACATTGTTTGTGAGCTAGATCATTTTACATTTCTAATGTTTCCTTAGTCTTTAATTCCTAATTAATGGTTTCTTATGTGAGTGTTAAAGATTATTTTATCCCAGTTTTTTCGTAGCTAAGGTCTTATGTAAAAATATTGTGGTTAATTAATTAATTTCAATTAACATTAGTAATGCTTCCATGCATTGGTAAAAGTTTTGTATAAAATATTTATATGTAAATACTCTAATGTTGTACTATACATATGTACATACATACATATGTATGTATGTATGAAAAATCAGGTGTAATACCGTCAAACTTTTATGTAATTGAAATAGGAGAATGTAATTTGTTAAATGCCTTTCTACATACATATTACTTCATTTTGTTTGCTAGGTTAAGCGCCCAATGGAGGTGGTATAAACTTAAGCAAGAAAAACAAATATGTAAATAGCTTATGCATTTAAATTGCATTTCATGCTCAATTTTAAACAACCTCAATTGGGCGCTTCATCTGGCACACAAAATTAATTGAGTGCTATTAAACAACTTTCGTTTAATAATTTTAACTTAATCCCTAAAACTCTCACCTTAAGATTGATCCTTAAGCTACTTTTACATTATGCTACATATCTGTCAAAATATTGTGTATAAGATAGTCTAAACGCATTACATATTGCTAAACGCATACCATACTTTTTTGAAATGATTAAAAACACAAGTAAGAGTTCTTTATTCAGCTTTGTCGAATATACCCTTCACCATGATTTCTTAAAAAGTCAGTACCAAAAAGACCTCTTTTATAGGTTATCACTTACATGCTTAATTTCATGTTTCTAGGTACAATTTTATAGATATTTAAAAAGTACCTTTTTAAGAACGAAAAAGTGCCAAGAAGTCCTCTTTTATATGTTCTCATATAGTTTTAATATTAAAGGAAATTCAAAAATTACCTTTTGAAAAACGAAAAAGTACCTTTTGAAAAACGAAAAAGTACGAGTAAGTTCCCTTTTTGGGTTCTCACCTAATTCCGGCTTATTTCATGTTCCTTTGTTCAATATTATAGAAAATTCAAAAAGTACCTACATATAAGTTCTCACCTAATCCGTGCTCTATATACTTAATTTCATCTTTCTAGGTTCAATATTATAGAAAATTCAAAAAGTACCTTTTGAAAACATTTTTCTTTTTTTGCAATACATGCATAGTTTTGATAAGAAACCATTTTCTGTTGTATGGCATCACTGTGAATTTAATATCAATGTATTTTTTATTTATTTACAACAAATAGACTAGCAAATTTATATGTTAACATAGGTAACATAAATCATAAACATATTATAGTACCCCCCGAATAAGGCTTTTGGGCTCATAATTACATTAATTCCTCTAAATGCGAACGAACATGTCTTTCTCATTTTATTTTGAGAACAATAACAATTTTTCAAATTTGTTTTTAAAAGTTATATTATATCAACAAATAACGGCAAAACATAGATATATTGAACTTTAAATGACACTATTGTTTTTGTAATGATCGGGACTCATTTGGCCTTGGCCCCCATACAAACGTTCCTTCAGAAAATGACTTCAAGGTCAAAATTCACTAATAAACAATAATAACATTAATTAAATTTTACATGTAAATAACTTTGAAGTAGACGTAAATTCCTCTACCAAAAATTAAAAGGATAGATCCATATTTATCCGTAATCTCATATGAGCTTTCTACTGATAGTGAACAATATGTAAAAATATTCCGTAGTCAAGTTAAAAAAACAGATTAAATGCTTTATTACTTAAAAAATAATTCACCATACAACTAAACACGCCAAGTTCTATACAAACCTTGATAACCCTCATGAACTTTATAATTATAGGGTCTTATTTGACCCTATCCCCTATGAAAAGCCCTCCATCAAAATTTCACTTAAATGTCCACAATTTCATTTAACAATAAACGGCTTAAGTATGTATACCTGAGGCAAGGTACAATTCAACTTCAATGCTTTAAGTATTATGGCAACAAAATCACATTTTTTTTGTAAAAGCTGTAGGGTCGGCCTCGCCCGACTATAATTGCATACTTGATTTTATTTTGAAATAATCTGCATAACTAAAGTATCATTCACAATGCTATGAACAATTTGGTTTTTTGTCTATTCCTTTCTTGATCATAAAATTTCATATATTTATACTTTCATTTTAGTACAAAAACGTAAATAAAATTCTGTAAAAAAGTTAAACATACTTGAACATTTATTTTGTATTAAAAATGTGTTGACGTTTATTTTATAATTTAAAAAACAAAAATTATCAATGAAAATTTATGCATATTATATAAAAACCATTACAAATTTAAGAAAAATGTGTACAAAATCAAAAAGTGATATTGTGGCCGCAAGATAATCGCGAGTTTTAAAATGAATTGGTTGCTAGCATTGTGAACACCCCCTGAAAATGTTACTAGTATTGTGAATCCGGCTTAAATCAAAAATCAAGTATATTTAATTAATTGATTTTTCAATCAATTTAATTCAAATGAGTTGGAAATGAATCGCCAATTCCATTTTCTAATTCATTTGAATTAATTTAAAATCTACTAAATTCATTTGAATTAGAAGCGAATTGCAATTCATAAGACAAATTCATATGAATTGGAATTAGATGTAGTTCAAAGTTATTAAAAGTGAATAACATCCTCCAAAGCAGGCGCAGATCAACGAGGAAAGGGAAATTATTTTAATAATGTTAATGATCAAAAAAGACAATAAAAAACATGTTGCCACCTGAAATGCAAAAGACATGTCCATCTGTCCGGATTTTTGGCTGGCGATGTAAATCTAATACAGTAAATCAAGATACAGTCCGCAATGTTCAAGAAGTTTTTATAAAATTTAGACCAAACGTGTTTTTTGCTGGGAATAATTGTTAATGATAATAAAATAATTCAGTCGTTATTCAGGTCTGAGTTGGGGAACAACTCTCGCTTCATGGTAAGAGCTTTTCAACTATTTTCTTATACTCGCTATGACCCTGGTCCGAGTATCTACAATTTAAAAAATCCCGGCATATCATAGTAAGATTGATTTATTTTCTTAACGTCTTTAAATAAAATAAGTACAATGAATAATGATATAATATATTAATAATATGAAATTTATATAAATATGTATTTTGCTAAATGATACTTATTTCTTGTTTCCTTGCATTCTCTCACAACTTGAACAAAAACTAACAAATAGTCGATGTTCATCAGCCTCATCATCTCTTCAATTCTCCAGCGCATCGGTAAATATTACTCTACTTAAAAGACGTAATCGCAATCGACAAAATGTCACTTTACAGCATCATCAGCAGACCAGTACCATTGATGATAGTAGTAGAGACAATAAAATGAACAATAACAACAATTGCCCACTATACACGATGGGGTTGGTTTCTGTTTTTAAAAAAAGGAAATACAAATTTTGAAAAGTGTGTGTGAACCTTGAAAAAAGTTGCAAATGTACGATCTAAAAATTAAGGTTAAAATGATTCACTGGCGTTGTACCGATTTTTTTTACATCTGTTTACAGAATATATACATATCGCCTTTAAAAATTCATTTAACATGGCAATTTTAACTTTTTTAACCTAAAAATTTAACTTTTTTTTAAACCAAAATCATATCATATTAATCATAGATGGCCACTTTGCAGTGCCAGTAAAATTTCCGTAATAAGTTATTAATGATTACTGAAAACATTTTCAATATTCAATTAGTTAATCCTTGTGACTAAATAAACCTCTAACAGTGTATGTACCCAAAACCCAAAGTGGGCCCTGTATTGAATAACAATTAATTTCTTCCCCTGGGATCCTAAATCAAATCCTCTTGAAATGTTGTGAATGTTTTTGGATCACAGGATAAGAAAAACTGTAATAAGGCATAAAAAGTACTCTTATGAAGATAAATGTGTTGCAAAATTTCTTAGGAAACCACAGGTCTATTCATTTAAATTACGTGTTCGATAGCAAATTTAGGAGAATTTGAATTTCGATTACGTTTCCGCATTCAGTTATGCAACGATTAAAATTCGGTATTCCAACAAATAACAAAATCGTAAGAAAAAGAATAAGCAATTCCATTTTATTTCAATGCGAATTTTGCATTACGATCGTAACTACGTTTTTGTAAGTTGTTATTTTAGTGACGGAGCTTCGATTTCTCATTTGGTTTATAACATTATTTGTATAATTATTTCACTTTGTATATATTTTACCTGATTTTAATCATATGATATTTTGAAATTGTTACAATAACCATAATATATTTCGAATACAATCATAATTTTAATCATAATATGTGCCTCTTAGAATATGGTTACTGCAACCATGTTGTTTCTATGCGTGTATAGTTAAAAAACATAATGTTTGTGTATAAAAAAGTTCAATTTTTATGTTAAATGTATTTTTAAGCGGGGTATAAGGAAAACCCTTGTCTAGCCACCGATGAATTTAAAACAACTATTTCTGTATAATATGTAATATGGTAAATGCAGGATCTTTAAAGTACATAATTATGAATCGATTAAATCTACATATCACCATTTTTAAGGTGGGATTAAAAATTAGCAAAATATTTAGGGTAGTGTAAATACATATTATATTTGCAACTTTTTTCTATTCCATATATGTATGTATTAAAATATTAAGACATTTATAATTAATTGACAAACAAATTGTTAATATTCTGTTTCGCCATTTTTTAAAATTTGTTTTCATTAAATGCTATAAATGTTTCCGAAAATAACACAATTTAATCTCAACCATATACAAACATACATACGTGTTTGAGATATTACCAAAAACGCACATTCACTCACTTTTGAATATTGAATTAGTATGTATTTATTTACTACTTTATTTATAAACATATATCAAAGGTTTGTAGGAATATAGTATAAAAATCCTTACCGACTGGATTATTATAAATATGTAGACGAATTTATGTTTTTTTAATATTTGGCAAAAAATTTACCAACCAAGCCAACACATCTGTAATCTATATTTTTCAAACAACATATAAATTATGATATTCTTATATGACGTTTTATAATTTCCTTTATTCGAAAGATTTTATTTCTGAATATTGCTTTAAAATTCGATTATTAATCAGCAGGGAAACCAAAAAAATATGCAAATGCACGTACTCTGTGGTGTGTGGTATGAACTCATGAGATATTTACACGTTTCAAAATACAGTAGTCTCATAAAATCGATTAATAATGGATCCTTGTCAATCCAAAGTAATTGGTTTTATTAGACTACTGTATATTTTTGTTGTTTGAACGTAAAACGGAACTCTATTAAAGTAATGCTTTAAACTACAAGAAGAATCAATTATTAAAATCCTGTAGGATATCACATTAAATATTATATATATTTGCGGTTTCCCTGATAATTAGCAATTTGGACAATAATATGTGCAAATATTTGAAATCGACAGAATTCTGTAGTCACAATATGATATATGTTTGAGAGCCCTATCTCATTAAATACACGTTTTATTTATATATACATATATTTTTTAATTTTGATACCTTTTCTACTTAACCATTTTAAAGAAAGTGCCTCTCAATAACCATCACTGTTTCGAACAGCTTATTCAATATTTATTGTAAATTATTTTTGGCTTTTAAAAATTTTGATTTTTTTTAATCCATAAAATATTATTAAGAAAAACACCAAATAAGCAAACTATTGCGAATTAATTTAACTGTTATATACGTCTGAAAACTTCATTTATTTTGTGTTTATTTTCAAGACAATTGTTAAATTTTTAAATGTTCTATAATTGCATAAGCTTGCTAACATTACAGTACGTAGACAGAAAAATGAATAATTTTAAAGGAAAACATTTTTCAAATTTTTAAAAACTATTTTATATGTAAGTTGTAAGTATTAACAGGGAGTAAATTAAACAAAATTTTTAATTTCGGTAAATTAACATATTTGTCGAATAATTCTTCGAGCTTAATTTCTAATATTTGAAGATAATATGGTAGGGTC
This sequence comes from Lucilia cuprina, assembly GCF_022045245.1. Taxonomy (NCBI): domain Eukaryota; kingdom Metazoa; phylum Arthropoda; class Insecta; order Diptera; family Calliphoridae; genus Lucilia; species Lucilia cuprina. The sequence continues at coordinate 445,383 of NC_060950.1, read as the reverse complement.
ATCAATTGTAATTTGATAGTACATACTCACAATTTTTAAGTATAGGGCAAATCAATGATTTATTCATTGTATATATTATAAGACCTGGTTTACACTAGGAAACTCTTTTGGGAAAATTTTGATTTTGTGTGTGAGAGAAAGACGGTTGATATTTCTTTCTCTTTCTCTCACACACAAAATCAAAAGTTTATCAACAAAAGATTCCCAGTGTGAACCAGATCTAAATAGAGTTACTCATGCAGGGTAAAATATACAAATTTAACACAACATTTTTTTCTAATTAACAAAATGTGTGGGAAATTACTTAATTTCGAGTATATTTCGACCGAAATTTCAAAGTTAATTAATTTCGTTTGATCTGAATAGGTTATTACATTTTGACACTTTTCTAAAATTAAATGTGTTTTGTTAAAGATTAACGTACATAATATATCAGTTCAAAATGTTTGAAAAACTTACATTTTGCTAAAACTGAAAAGAAATTAAAAAAATTGGTGATGTTTAGAAATTTGAGGCTTTATAAAATTTGCTATCAGTAAATTAAAAAACGAAGAAAAATAAACAATGAAAATGACGCCCGTCGTCATGACGTTGTTATTATATTTGCATTTTTAGAATCAACGGCGAACCGTACCTATGCAGACTTTATTGTGTTTCTACACTAAAATAAACTAAAAACAAGTAAGAGTTCTATATTCGGCTGTGCCGAATCTTATATACCCTTCACCATGATGTGTTTAAAGCCTTTTGTACCTTTTGAAGAACGAAAAAGTACCAAAAAGTCCCCATCTATGGGTCCTCAGTTAATCCGGCCCATACAAACTTAATTACATGTTCCTAGGTTCAATATTGTAGAAATTGTAAAAAGTACCTTTTGAAGAACGAAAAAGTACCAAGAAGTCCCTTTTTACTGGTTCTCACTTAATCCGGGATATACGAACTTAATAACATGTTTCTAGGTTCAATATTATAGAAATTTCAAAAAGTGCCTTTTGAAGAATGAAAAAGTACCAAAAAGTACCCTTTCATGGGTCCTCACTTAATCCTGGCCATACATACTTAATTACATGTTTCTAGGTTTAATATCGTAGAAATTGCAAAAAGTACCTTTTGAAAAACGAAAAAGTACCAAAAAGTCCCCTTTTACGGGTCCTTACTTATTCCGGGCCATACATACATAATTACATGTTTCTAGGTTTAATATCGTAGAAATTGCAAAAAGTACCTTTTGAAAAACGAAAAAGTACCAAAAAGTCCCCTTGTATGGGT
>NC_060950.1:439946-444014 GCF_022045245.1 Lucilia cuprina | reverse complement strand
CGCAAATTATATATTAAAAAAAAAACAAAAAAAAAAACAAAAAAAACATTTAGATTTAAATAAGTTTCAAATATAGTCGATTTTATTTTAGTTTATACCTATACGCAAATTATATATTTAAAATATTGCGTAAAGTGAATAAAGATTTTTATTTTAGTACCATAAAGACATTCATAAATCTATTTTATTGTGTAATAAAAAATTTTATAATTTTATAAAATTGTTTTCTGGTACATAAGAAATTCAAAATTCTTCAAATGGATTAGAACGTCGTAACCAACGCCTTTATTATATGCAAGCATTTAAACATATTAAATTTTCAATAAAGGTTTTCATTTAAACGCTTAAGTTTCCCATTTGTGCAAGTGGGCAAGTTTATTCGACTTGTTTCATGAAACCCCTGTTCAAATTCTGTTCAATTACAATATTTATAAACATTTTACAGCAATGTCAAACGAAATCAAAAAATAAAAAATAAAGTATTTTAACAAAAAATTGTACAAAATATGTTAAAAATGTGAATATTCAAGTCCATAAATTCAAAAGTGAACAACAAGTGAACAGATTTATTAAATGCACAATGCGTTTGCTCAAGTTTGCCAGTCTAAATAGTCGCTCAAACTTATAAGGGTTGTGCAAATCAATTTTCATACAATTCAATTGCGAGGATGGAAACATGCACAGGTTGTACAGTTTACGAGAGTTTTGAACGTTTAAATAAAAACCCTTAATGTAAAAAAAAATATATTTATAAAATAAAAAATAGTTTCAGGCGTAGATTCAGTGTGGCAATTTAAGTTCTATAACATTCTTTTTTAATGAAATTTCACTGAAGACCAGTGTTATTGATTATATTGATACAAGTGACAAAATCGTACCTCAGCTGCCTGAATGCCAAAATTTCAAATAATCAATTATTTGCTGTGTAAATAACTAGTCACAAAATCGCATTAATATTTATTTATGACACTCAAATAGGGATGCCAACCGAGAATGAATTTTACAAATCACAGGAATCGGATTTAAAAATCCAGAAAAATTTAAATAAATTTTCAAAAAGACTTAATAATTTACCGGAAAAAAACATTTTCTATATCATATCATATTACGATATTAATGCACTATATCCCGACATTTTGATAATGGGGGTTAGTTTGTATTTACTAATAAAACAAATGAATGATTATTAAATTCTTAAAAATATCGTTAAAAATAGTCCCAAGACCATTTCAAGTTATCGCAAAGCTAAAAAAATTCGTTACTGTGGACTATTCTTCATCACATTCAATTTAAGTTTGAGGTTAATTTTAAAGCGTTTTCAACGATTGCTAGCACAAACACCGTTTTTTCACGTTTTTGTAGACTTGCAAAGATACAGATGTAAATTTTTCTTCGAAATATAAATTTTGTAAAAAAAATTTTAAAATTTATGAATATAAACAATACAAATGGATTGACAAAAATTCAATATGTTTGTGTAAAAATCAATATTTTTTGTTTTTTGATCAAACAAACCGCAAGCATTTGTGCAAACACGAAACACCCTCATACACTACATAACAGGCTTGCACAAACGTAAAATACTGGTAAGTGTGTCAAGCCGCTTGTGTAGTCTATTTGGCCATTTAAGAAAAAAAATTATTTTAAAAATGTTTAAAATATTTAAAATATGTTTTAATATTTGCTTCTTTTATCTCGTACATAAATAATATGTAGTTCTTATATATGGTCGATCTGCTCGTTTTTTAACTTAACATCAGAATATTTTAAAGATTTTTTTTTTTAAATCGGGATTTGCCATTTGGCATTCATATACACAAACCTAAAACTCTGACAACGGTTTTATTTTACACATATACACACGTATATTTGACCCAAAATATATCTTTGAATGTAGGTTTAACTTTAGTTAAACTTATGACATACATATGTATATTGAAATTTCATGGAAAGCAAATTTGTAAATATATTAGATCAACAAGATTAATAACTAAAACACTATACCTTTATGATATCGCCTCGATATCATTTAGTATATTGAGATATTATATAATTAACGCCACAGAACACATAAACACGAGTATCTAAAACACATTTATACACAAAATTGTATGTAGGTATATTCATCAAATACTAAAAATTTCAAAATACTTCAAATACGATTAAAACTAAGGGCAATCTAATAATAATGTGATAATAATAAAGTCATTGGGTCTTTGATATTAGGCCGTCTATCATATCAGCCATATGCAGGTTCTAGTTGTAGTATTTTTTTAAGGTGTAATCACTGCCTCAGATAAAATGGGAGACATATACGCTACAAAAATAAATATTTATAAGTCGAAGAAATCAAAAAATACACAAAATATTAGATATGAGCACAACAATAACAAATAGGGTACTATTTTAATTAAAATTATTGTTTTATTTGTCATTAGTTGTTAGTAAGAATTAAACCTGAATGTGAAGTCATCTATCTTTAAGAACTTAGTGCCGATTGAAAATTAGAGTGTGAATAAAATGTGCAATTGGAATATTGTAATTTATATTTGAATAAAATGTTGGTGCAACAACATTCTGCGGCAACTAAAAGTGGAATGTATGAACAGTAGATAGAAAAAGAAATAAAAATTTATTAAGTATTAGGATGAAATGCAAAAATAATTTCATTTGAAATTAAAAAAAAATATTTTAAATAATTGAAAAAACTAATGATGCATGTTAAAATTTACTGCAAATTACATTTTAATATTAAAAAATACGAAAAATGTCGATAATTATCAAGAAGAACAAGTAATTCTTGCTAAACAAATAATCAAAAAATATATTAATAAGCGGTTTGCATAAGTTTTCGAAAAAAATTATGGATTAACGCAAAAGACTAAAAAGATAAAACGTTTTTTTCTTGAATTTTATAAATCCAGTGTTAAGTAATTAAGAATATTAACACCCTATACCTGATGTTTGTTACACCCAAAAATATTGGTCTTTTACCTACCTTAAAGTATATCAATCGGCTCAGAATCTTTGAGTCGATTTAGCTATGTCCGCCTTCAAACTCTGTGGCCATATAAACATGTGTGCACGCTATAGGTCTCAATTTTCAAGATTATTTCATGAAATTTGGCACATACTCTTCTTTCGACCCAAGGATAAACGCTATTGAAAATGATTGAAATCGGTCCTAGCCCCCATACAACCGTACCACCTTAATTGGGATTTTGGGCTCATAATTGAAGTAAATGTTACAGTATGTCAATAAAAATCGGCAGAATTTGGTTTATAGAAGTTTTAAGACATTACCGATTTTTGTAATGATTAGGCCTCATTCGACCTCATTTATTGCCTAGTTATAGACTAGTATCACGTCTATTCTATAGAATTTTGTTTTTTATTTATTTTCCATTTCCTCATTTTCATATTTTGTATGAAAAGCCATTTAACTAGTACAATGACTAATGAATTGATTAGTTTACCGACTAGATGCCGGGTTAATGTTCTAATATTTCAGCAGCAAAACTTATATTTATTGAAGTCTAAATGACACTTCAGATTTTTGTAATGATCGGGTCTCAATAAAAATATTCTGGAATTAAGCTAAAAAATAATTAAATGCTTTATTTTATAAAAAATAATTCACATTCTTAACATACTCTCTGGTGTAGGGTACATTAATATTTGTTTAATATAGAAATTGTTGTTCTTATTGACATTTCATGTCTCCTTGACATAATATCTGGACTACATACTAACATATATTTGTTGACTATAACTAAAAGGACAAAATATAGTAATGAAAACTACATGCAATATGAATCGAGAATAGTACAGGTACTAGGTGGATACGAAAAGAACTTGGGAATATAGAAATAACTACTTAAAGGATTACGTTAATATATAAACTAAAGAATGACTAATGTTGACACGTAGGCACCCTTAAATATACCAAACATTTAAATTCTATAATTAAGGAGTGAGATCGAAAAATTCTTAACACACGTTTTTCATTACATATTTCAACCAAAGTATTATTTGTTTTTTTTTTTTTTTTTTGATCAAGTTACCTTT
>NC_060950.1:438838-439846 GCF_022045245.1 Lucilia cuprina | reverse complement strand
CTTTTGTGTTAAAATTTTTTAAAATATTTTTATTTTTAATAATTTTTATAATTGAAGATTAATATATTAAATACTCTAGTACATATATGGGTATACATATGTATGTATACTAACACTACCGTTACGTAGTTTATTATATTGCGTATATTAGACAACAACTAGGACAAATTATCATGAAATTTTGTGAGTGCTTCCTTGCTGATTGTTTTTTGATGGTGATGAGTATGGTTAGACATGCGTGCTTAAATACTCAATGAAAATTTTGAAAATTCGTTCGCGTTCTTTAATGTATTTCGTATATATTTGGTGGTATTTTGCGCGTTTTGTGTGTCTTTACGATGAGGTTAAAGTTTAAACTAAATTGTGTCCAAAAACCATCCATCCGCTAAGTTGGCCTATTCATTCTTACATTAGTAATTAAAATAATTTTGTTATTTTTCTTCTTTATGTTTTTTCTATTTTTCGCCAACTCACGCTATTTACTTACATTATTTTGTGGTTAAGTTATAACTACAAAGAATATTTTCGAAAATAAAATATCAATTATGTTGTTATGTTTATAGAATTTCGGTATTTTTTTGCCATTGCGAAATGAAAGTTTTTTAATAAATTGCCTAAATTTCTTTCATCATTTTCTTCCTATGAAAAAAATGTGTAAAAAAATAATATGCATAAAAATTATAGACATAAGTAATGGGATATTTTGTAGTTCTTAGTTTAAAAAAATACACATCTCAAGTGACTTTATAAATGAACAATATTCGTCATTTGTTTTGTCCAATAGATGTTGCAATTATACCCGATGTTTTGACGATGAAAAGCAATAGGATACTCTAAAAATGCTTTCCACTCTGCTTTATTAACTAAAACAATAAAATTTTAAAGCAACACAGAAAAATGTATTAAGGAGTGAGATCGAAAAATTCTTAACATACATATATGTTTATAAAAAAGAAACCACTAAACTTACAGCTTTATTTTTTTTTTATTTGATTCAAATTATTATTA
>NC_060950.1:401085-438738 GCF_022045245.1 Lucilia cuprina | reverse complement strand
ATTAGAAAACAATGCAATTTGTTTCACTAGACTTCACTATTAATTTTTTATATCTGTTTGGAAAGAAAATTTCCAAAAAATAAAAGTGGGAATAAACAAGTTTTACACATTTCTAGAAAATTTTCCGGATCCTATTTGACTTGAATGTTACAGAAGTAAATCTTAATATACATCCTAATGTACATATATACACGTCGTCACCTTACTATAAAAAAGATGTATCTAACATTTGTTTTTTGAATAGAAGTAAAAAAGTGTTTTTTTTACAAATAATAGCTGTTTAAATAAATATAGATACGACTTTTTTATGTTAAGGTGACGATATGTACGTTTAAGTTGGGCATAGTGTACATGTTCTTCCCTACAAAATTTATGTTGTCTTTTATGCAACAACAACAAACAAAACGTGTAAAAGCAAGACGACGACGAGTGCTACGAGTACAACAAAAACGAAAGAATTTCATTCACATAAAATAATTTTCGTGTCTTAAATTTTAATCCTTCAGCGGCGATATGAGTCGCTTAACACGCCAAAATAGCCGCAATAGTATTATAACAGTTGAACTAATTCAGTTTATCATACAGTACCGTGCCAAGGAGACCAAGAAAAGGTGTGCAAAAAAAAAAAATACAATGTATATATAAGTTGTACATATGTATGTATATATACATTCTTCTTTATACATATATATAGTTTCATTATATATTGAAAATAATAAATTATAACAAAAGACAAATCTTTTAAAAGCGGACTTTTAAACAAAATGTTTTATTACGATTTTGAAAGGAAAGTGATTTCTGCTTAAAAAATATATATATAAAAATAATGCACACTATTGAAATATGTATTATGTTTTTGCCTACCTTTTTAAGAAAATATTGTTTTTGTTCATAATTAAAATTAGAAAAAAACAGGTAAAGTGAATTTATATTTTCCAATTAAAAATAAAGATTGTGTAAATTGGGAAACCCGTGAAAAAATATTATAATATTATATTGTTGCAATGTTCAAGATGCTTGTTTCCAAGGAAAACCATTGAACTCCTCATTTATTTTGCTCAAAGTTCATATATGAAGAAGATAAATAAAACATTAAAAATATGAGGTGGAAAAATCATGCTTTTTGCTTGTAATAGTTCTATAGTTGTATACGGCGATGTCTCCACACTTAGTGTGGATAGGATAGAGCTTAGTGTTAGCTTTATTGAATAAGAATCATTATTATACAATTCTAAAAAAAATTCACACTGAACTCCCCAAATAGATGGGGTTTCCGTAATGTTGTTAATGCAAAATTTCCAAAAACTCAAATTATTTTAAATTCGTTTTGGATAAAAATCGGTTAAGAAATGTCGCAAGTTTAGTCGTATCACTAATAAAATATCTAAAAGTTGTCACTAATATATATTGGAATAATAATTATAAATTTAATAAAATAGTACAGTAATATTAACAAAATGAACAAAAACCCTTAGAAAGAAAAATTCTATATTGACCTAAAAAATTAACAATACGTTCACATTTTATCAAAAATCTCGTTAATTAATATCAAGTTTTTTCATTTTATGGTAGACAATTAAAATATAACAAACAAATTGCTTAATTTTGCTAAAAATAATTGATCAGATAAAGTTTTTTCTTAAAATTTATGAAATTTAACATAGGCAAATTAAAATTTATAAATATATAATATGTAGTTTAAAAGTTTTCGCTTCTCCGTCTTCGATATAACAAACAAATTGCTTAATTTTGCTAAAAATAATTGATCAGATAAAGTTTTTTCTTAAAATTTATGAAATTTTACATAGGCAAATTAAAATTTATAAATATATAATATGTAGTTTAAAAGTTTTCGCTTCTCCGTCTTCGATATAATTGACCTAATTTAAATCAAAACAAACATAAAACTTCTCACGTATTCTGAGGATTATACATATGGAAAATTTTGTATTAAGTGACCCAACTCAGAAAATCTAGAAAAAATTTCTTTGTCAAACAGAAACGTATAGTCAAAATACTTTATTGTTTACGCGCAGTGCACTATCACGTTAATCCACCGATCATCTTTGTCTGGCAGTTCTAGAGTGTACATTTGTGTCTAGCCTACAATCCAATAATACTAAACAAAGTACTGATTTTATCCCTCTAAGATCCTGTGATTCCTAAGTTTATCGATTTTAACAAGCATTACATTTTTATTTATATTGATTTATATTTCGCTTATTGCAAACATTTTAAGAAACAAACGCTTTTTACTTTGAAATCAGGTAACATTAATTTTTTAACATGAACAATGAAAACAAGTAAGATATTATAGTTACAAAAATAAAATGTGATTTAGTTGTCATAATAAAGCATTTAAGTTGAATTGTACCTTTCTCCAGATATATTGAGGATTAAAATTGTGGAAGATTAAATTTTGATGGGGGCTTTTCATAGTAGATAGGGTCATATGTGGCCTTATAATAATAGGATTCGTGAGGGTCATAAAGTCTTGTATAAAACTTGGTTTTGCAGCTTTTTGTCGAGATACAAATATATTAAACATATTATTCTGAGTTGATTGGTATACTTTAAGGTGGGTATAGAACCAATATTATTGTATTGTATATAAATATCAGAAATTAGTGTTTTTATTACCTAATTTTTTTATTCAATACTAATAAAATAGTTGTAAAGAGTAACCTTAAATTAAATAAAAATGTAATTTTTCCTCGATTATTGGAATAATTTTTATTCGAATGATAACCCCAGTACCAGTATTGAGTATCGTCAATAAGTATAAATAATTTTGTTGCCTTAACATTGCCGTCAATATTTAAGAATTTTATTTGTCTTTTTATCTCTGAAAAAAATGCTAACTCTTCGTACTTTTAAGATTTTCTTGTCAAGTGACCCAACTGAAAAAATCGATTTGGATAAAATTTTCCATAAAGTTCAGAAATATTTATTATTAAAAATACTATTGATTAGTAGGACACAAAGTTTCAGCTTTATCGGTCACGAGGGGGTCAAAGTTCGACCTGTTGGTCGTAAAAAAATTGTCCAAATGAGTTTAGATAGCTATTTTTATGCAAATTCCATTTAAATCGATGGATATCGATTTTAAAATCTAGGTCACTTGACACGAAATTGCCAACATATATTAAACACGTATACGAACTTATGTATATGATTCCCTTTTTATAATAATTTACATTACAAGAACCGAAAAATATAATAAAAGCATAATAGATGCAATCCTGGCTAATCGTTGCAAAAACATTAAAATTATTCGAATCAAAGTAATTCGAATCACGGACAATCGAGGCATAACCGTGCACATCCTAAACATACTTACGTACGATCACACTTTACGTACGTAAAGTCTAATGAAAGAATAGAAATTTAGAAATTGCATCCGTATACCTAACATTCGGCTGTGCCGAATCTTATATACCCTTCACCATGATGTGTTTAAAGCCTTTTGTACCTTTTGAAGAACGAAAAAGTACCAAAAAGTCCCCATCTATGGGTCCTCAGTTAATCCGGGCCATACAAACTTAATTACATGTTCATAGGTTCAATATTGTAGAAATTGTAAAAATTACCTTTTGAAGAACGAAAAAGTACCAAGAAGTCCCCTTTTACTGGTTCTCACTTAATCCGGGATATACGAACTTAATAACATGTTTCTAGGTTCAATATTATAGAAATTTCAAAAAGTACCTTTTGAAGAATGAAAAAGTACCAAGAAGTACCCTTTCATGGGTCCTCACATAATCCTGGCCATACATACTTAATTACATGTTTCTAGGTTTAATATCGTAGAAATTGCAAAAAGTACCTTTTGAAAAACGAAAAAGTACCAAAAAGTCCCCTTTTATGGGTCCTTACTTAATCCGGGCCATACATACATAATTACATGTTTCTAGGTTTAATATCGTAGAAATTGCAAAAAGTCCCTTTTGAAAAACGAAAAAGTACCAAAAGTCCCCTTGTATGGGTCCTCACTTAATCGGGCCATACATACTTATTACATGTTTCTAGGTTCAATATTGTTGAATTTGCAAAAAGTACCTTTGAAGAACCGAAAAAGTACCAAAAAGTCCCCTTTTATGGGTTCCTCACTTAATCCGGGCCATACATACTTAATTAAATGTTTCTAGGTTCATATGTAGAAATTGCAAAAAGTACCTTTTGAACAACGAAAAAGTCCCCTTTTATGGGTCCTCACTTAATCCGGGCCATACATACTTAATTACATGTTTCTAGGTTCAATATTGTAGAAATTGCAAAAAGTACCTTTAGAAAAACGAAAAAGTACCAAAAACTCTCCTTGTTTGGGTCCTCACTTAATCCGGGCCATGCATACTTAATTTTATGTTTCTAGGTTCAATATTATAGAAATATCAAAAAATACCTTTCGAAGAACGAAAAAGTACCAGAAAGTCCCCTTTTATAGGTTCTCACTTAATCCAGGCTCTACATACTTAATTTCATATTTCTAGCCAATGACAACGTAACGTTACGTGATGTTCTTTCTTTGCTTTGTGTTTATTAACAAGCAATTACAATAACAAAACAATTTACCGTTTGATGCTCCATTTTGTTTTTGTTGTTTTATTATTTCTGCATAAGCATGCACGAAAAATCTAAATTTTTGATGAAATTTTCAGAGGTGGTCTCGGATTTTTACTCATATCTTCGTTATTTATGGACCGATTGGACTGATTTTAAATAGCGTTCTATTCGACCGTATTTCCAATAGAATTATTAAAAATTCGGATCTCGCAGATATCTGGGGTCTTCTGAAAACTGATTTCAACATACACACAGACGGACAGACGGACATGGCTAAATCGACTCCGCTTTCTGTAAGGATCCAGAATATATATACTTTATAGGGTCGGAAAATTATATTATAGAAATTACAAACGGAATGACAAACTTATATATACCCTTCTCACGAATGTGAAGGGTATAAAAATATAATAAAAGTCGTATGATTTTAATTTTTTGTGTTTACACGATTGGTATAAAACAATAAAATAGTAAGATGGCAACAGCTGTTTCATGTTTTTGTATGTGTTTACATAAAAATACATCCCTGTTGTATTTGATTGTTTTTTTAATCATTTCAGAAAATGAAGAGAGCCATACGACTTTCAAATTGTCCATCCGTATTATCTCTTAATGTTTGATGGTTTCATTATATATTGTTATATATATTTAAACGATCCCAACCGTACTCTTTTACACAAAATTTGCACAGATTATATTACTTGTTTGCTCGTGTGAATGAGGCTTAATTGGTGAAGAGTATCAAAAGGTTAATAATTGGAATTACTTTAGAGGAAATTTTACAAAACATATTCTTTCTTTCATTAATTTCCTTAATTTATTTAATAATTGTACTCCCATCATTAAAAATGTTAGGATTATATTGTTTTACTCATTCCATTCGCAACAAATCGAGATATTGCTCATAGACCCTATAAGGTATATATGTTTTGGATCTTTGTAAAATTTTCCCGACTCCCCATAAAAAGTTAAATTTAATATGAACTTCTATTACTATTTAATAAGTGTATGGTTCTAACATTTCTTCGATAATGTAAATACATTTGCAAAACAGATCTCAAAAATTCATATGATGTGGCAACTCAATTTTAATTGTATTAGGCCAGGAAAATTACTAAAAAAATTATCAAGCTATGCTATTTTTAATAGTTAAAAGTTGGTATAGATCATCGTCTTGGAGTCTCACTTGAAGGGCTTCAAGTCACCATAAACCCCATGTATGCTATACGAGATATTGACGGTCAGTTGTTATTTTAATGCATGGAAAAAGTAATATACACCACTTTTTATAGATATATATAATCCAATCAAATACCAAATATACATTTAATAATTGTAAATAAAACTTTAAAGGAAAAGCATGTGAAATGTCGTTTATCTTTTATACACTAACATCTTGCACATACATATACCTACATTGTATGTATGCATGTTTTTTATTTTGGCACATTCATTATAGATTCAATCTCCCCTACAAAATTTTACACTTACATACATAAATAAATGCAGTAAATAAAAGGTCTATAATTTTAAATGCACTCACTATAAAAACAAAATTTTATTAACATTTTCTTTTTTCAATAGATATTAGTAAATTATGTGGAAAAGGAATTTCTTATTTTATATTCGCAAAGATGCTATGATCACAAAATCGAAAATAATATTATAATTTTTTCAGTTCCTTTAAATATACATATGTATGTATGTACGTTTTTAAGAACCATATTTTTTGTTTACAGTATAAAATTTTCTTTCAATTTAAGATCACTTTTAGTTTATACTTTTTTGTATTTTATTTCTTATTGTACTTGAAGCTGTATTCCTTTCAAGCCATTTAAAAATAACACTAAAATTACGAAACATATATGAAAACTCGTTTACTGATTGTAATCATTTTCTTCTTCTTTTTCCCTCCTTCCTGTTGTACTCTTAACCTGAATATCCATGAAATCTCCTTTCCTTTTTAACAAAACTTCAACATCAAATCCAATAATGAAATTTGATGGAATCCCCAAACATCAACAGACGTCTTGCCGATGAAGATGATGAACTTTCTGAAGTGCAACCGGATGCTGTTCCGCCAGAAGTTCGTGAGTGGTTGGCTTCAACATTTACACGACAATTGGCAACAACACGCAAAAAAAACGATGAGAAACCCAAATTCCGTTCGGTGGCACATGCTATACGTGCTGGTATATTTGTGGATCGTATTTATCGCAAGGTATCAAGTACAGCATTGTTACAATTTCCAGCAGAAGTAGTCAAAGTACTTAAGGTAAGAGTATAATATAAAAAATAATTTTACTTTAAGATTTGTTTAAAGGTTTTGCAAATACGAAATTGTACGACACGAAATTTAACATGTTTGTATATTTGTCCAATTTTGTAATATATTTGTCCAAAATCAGGCCAATATTTTAGAGACTTCAAATTCTAAATTTAAAAAAAAACATCATACGAATGTTTTATTTACGATAGAAAAAAACACAAAATTTTTGCAACAACTCTATAGGTTCTTGTTCATATATGAAAGTTTAAAATGTAGGGTGGCCTGTACAAAAATAATATGTGATTTAGTTTTTATAATAAAGCATTAGTTGAATTGTACTTTGTCTCATTTATTGTTAACCAAAAATGGAGATTTAAGTAAAATTTTGAAGCGGTTTTTTATATGGGCAAGGGTAAAATGAGGCCTCTAATTATAAAATTCATGAGGGTCAAAAAGGCTAGTATAGAACATGTTTTTGCAGCCATTTTGCGAGATACAATTGTATTAAACATAATTATGAATTTAATAATAGACCGATCTTAACCATTTTCAATAGGCTACGTCCCTGTGATAGAAGATCATGTACCAATTTTTCAAAATTTTACATGAAGATCATAGCTAAATGTTTCTAAGACGATTGGTATACTTTAAGGAGGATATAGGACCAATATTATTGTGAATTACAAACATCAGCACAAACCCACTAAAGTGGTGTAGGGTATAAAAATTAAATACTAACCAAATATAATTATGAAAACATAAAAAACATTAATGTGAAAATAAAATAAATAACACAGATCAACAATAAAAAACTGTTTAAATAATTTTCACTAATCTTAGTATTTTTTGATATTCAGACTTTGAATCGTATCACCCCCCTACTCACTTTTAGGGAGTTATTTTATATTAGTTTTAAGGAGTTATGTCGTGGGGAGTGATTTCGGTCGGGCGAAAGGGTTTTCTAATTTGGGGTATTTTGGACACCGACTACAGTTTACGGACAGTTTACGAGGGTTTTGAAAGTTCGAATGAAACCCTTAATAAAAAATTATATTACAAAAAACTTGTGTTGTGTTTTAAAACATAAAATATGTATACATAGAATCGAATGTTAGTATGGCAGAACCTAACCCTATCAGCAAATTTGAGTTTAATGTTGGATACATGAACTAAATAGTCACTATAAAGCCTCAATTTTATGTTTCTCAGTGCCAAGTTAACAAATTTACAAAAACAAAATACATTACTTTATAATTTTGATAACAATTTTGTTAAATTTTGGTGAGTTTTAATATACCAAAAGGCAAATTAAATGATAATAAGTAGATAGAATAATTATTTCAAAACGAACACTTTTTAATAAATTAACAAGATCATTTAATGCAGAATCATTCTTGCTCTCAAAATTTAGAGGAAAAAGTGTTTGCACATTTCAGTAAATATATTTATATATATATTTTTTTTAGTTTTAAATTCCACTTATTTTACCTGCCCATCAAGATACTTTTATATTTAAGTCCCTTTTTAACTACTAAGAACGGGTTGAGTTGCAAAATGGTAAATATTGCTCAAAATCGGGGCCAAAAATCGGTGGATTATCATTATCTGTAAGCGAACTCGAAACTTCTTCGTCTCGAAATCTTTTCAAGAAAAATATATTTTAAGTATTTTAAAATATTAAGCAATTTCTTTCACTGTTTTAACTTTTTATTTAAAAAAATTCAAAAGTCGTGGCACCAATTCAGCCGTCAGAGCTCATATGGTCAACCAGTCGTTGAAAAAAAAAACACGTTAACATAAAAAACCGAAGCAACATTATATTTAGATATTTACAATTAAAATTTTTAAAATAAGTACAAAAACGCCGCTTAAGAAATATTAGCTCATGTCTCCAGTTTAATACTATGTTATTATTTTTTCCATATATCATAAGAAAGTAGTGTTAAATACCTTTTGTTTAAGATACAAAACATAAAATTCTAACGGATAATTTTTTAGAAAAATTATTTTTTACCGCAAAATAAGGTCGTTTCTATTATTTTTTCCACCACTGTATCTGCAATTATCTGCCTGTTTCTCTAAAGCAGGCTTTACACGATCACACAAGTAATATGATCTGTCAAAATTTTGTGTAGAATAGAACGGATGGGATTGTCTAAACGCAATATGTAATGAAACCATCACACATTGAGAGGGAATACAAATGGAAAATTTGACAGTCGTATGGCTCTCTTCATTTTTTGAATACAGGTAGCATTAGATCAGGGATGTATTTTTATGTAAACACATAAAAAAGTGAAACAGCTGTTTCCATCTTACTTTTTTATTGTTTTATACCAATCGTGTAAACACAAAAATATAAATCATACGACTTTTATTCTCTTTTTTGTTGTACGGATGGAATTTCATTTTACTTTTTCATTAGACTTGTCGTACGTAAAGTGTTATCGTCTGAAGGGCCCTTAAATGCGAACAAATTTATATTTGTTGTTTTCAATATAAAACTAGAAAATACTTGTTCGTTCGCATTTAGAAGAACAGACCATTATTATGTTGTCCTATATCTGCTGGTATAACAACAAAAAACTTTAGCCACACACCTTACACAGATTATTTTTTTTTATGGTTTTACGACAATGAAATGAGTTGAAATAATTCTAATTTGGTTTATAGCTTAAGGGTCTTATTCATAAACTTTTATCAAAGGTTTATAAATCACATTTTCGTACAAAATTTGTTCTATAAACCTTTGATACATGTTTATGAATAAGGCAGTAAATGTATAATTATTGCACTATGTATGTAAAAATGTTTTCACGTTTTTGTAAGCAAATACTGAGAACCTAAAAAAAAATAATTTTTAAACCATAATGTCAAAATAAAAATCAGCCAATAATTTTTATATGTTAATATTAATTATAAAACTCATTATGCGATATTTACCTTTAAAATAAATTAAAAATTTGTCTCTTATCAAGGAAACATGCCCGAGGGTAAGTGGCTTGGACAACAGGCCTTTGGCCGGGGGGCAAGGGTGTTTAAACTCTTGGGTATTTCACATTCTTCCCTAAATTTAACCTTTCTTTGTACGCCATGAATTTTATTTCATTATGATTATGAACAGGAGTTGGGAATTATTTCATTGGAAGTTATTTTGCACAAATAATTATTCGACTTAGGAATTATTTCATATTTTTTGGGATTTGTATCTCGCTATTTCGCATTTAAATATTTCAGCATTTTTTATATTTTTTTTGCGTTACTAAAAGTTTCGTTTTATAAAATGAGGGGGTAAAGCTGGGGAAATATTCTATCGGTTCAAAAGTTACAGAGTTTTAACCAATGAATAGAACTACATACTCAATTATATATACATAAGTGATTTACTTTTGAATTTAAAACTGTAAAAAGTTCTTCTTAAAAGCATAAAAAAACTTTTATGCTTTTCTGTTACCGCAGAAAAAACTGAGATAAATCATTAAACTTGTGTGTAATAAATTAATTTCATTAATTTTTTTCAGACCTTGGACGATTGGTGTTTCGATGTTTTCGCTTTGGCAGAAGCAGCTAATGGCCAACCTGTCAAATATATCGGCTATGATTTGCTCAATCGTTATGGCATTATACATAAATTTAAAATCGCCCCCGCTACTTTGGAAACCTTTCTCAATCGCATCGAGGAGGGCTACTGTCGTTATCGCAATCCATATCATAATAATTTACATGCGGCTGATGTCACCCAAACAGTACATCATATGTTGTGCCAAACTGGACTCATGAACTGGTTGACAGATTTAGAGATTTATGCCACTCTTTTGGCGGCTCTAATTCATGATTATGAACATACTGGCACCACCAATAATTTCCATGTGATGTCAGGTTCGGAAACGGCTTTGTTATATAACGATCGTGCAGTTTTGGAAAATCATCACATCAGTGCCGCTTTTCGGTTACTCAAAGATGACGACTGTAACGTGTTATCCAATCTGTCGCGCGAAGAATATCGCGAGCTAAGAACATTAATTATAGATATGGTTTTGTCAACAGATATGTCCTTCCACTTTCAACAGCTCAAAAACATGAAAAATTTATTGACGCTCAACGAGGCTACGATCGACAAGTCGAAAGCTTTGGCCCTGGTCTTACATTGTTGTGACATTTCACATCCTGCCAAACGATGGAATCTGCATCATCGCTGGACGATGTTACTGTTAGAGGAATTTTTCCGTCAAGGTGATCTCGAACGTGAGCTGGGACTACCATTTAGTCCACTTTGTGATCGAAATAATACCCTAGTGGCTGAGTCTCAGATAGGTTTTATAGATTTTATTGTGGATCCTAGTATGTCGGTAATGGCTGATATGTTAGAACATGTTTTGGCCCCTATAGCACCTATGTGTAAAAATGTCAATGCCAGCATAGATGCTGGAGATGTTCCTGTCGACGGACCAACCTCTAATGCTAAAAACTCGCTGCGCAATCGCTCAACAACATGTGAGGCTATTGAAGAGAGTAATGAAAATAAGACCGGTGATGATAAGCCGATACTCCAGGGTACTGGAACTGGGGGTGGTAGCAGTAGTACAGCGGCATCATCATTTAAACAAAAGTTTACTATACGAAAACCATGGATTACATGTCTAACGGATAATAAGAAAATTTGGAAGGAACAGGCAATAAAAGGTAAGAGGAAGTATTATTTGTCATTTTATGACTAAAGTTTATCTGACGAATAAGCAAATAGCATTACTTATTACGAATGCTTCCGAAAAGCTCAAAACAAAAAGCTAGTTAGGTTAGTTTTAGCGTTGTATAAAAATGCATTGTTATATGCCTTTTTATATCTTATTTGATTAAGCGAATAATTTTGAATTTTCCGGTTATTAACAGGCCAACTTAAAACCCCAATTAATTATTTGTCGAATAAACCGAATAAGACAAAAACCCGAAAAATTGAAAAACAAAATTTTTTTACCTAATTTATAGTAAGAATGTGGTATTTAAAATAATATGGCTTCCAATTATAGTTTACGCGGTATTTAAAAATTTAATTTTTATTTAAGTATATATTGTTTTAATATAAAAGTAATAATTAGGTCATATAACTTAATAACTAGTTTGCTTTTTTTCAGACGCCGAAGCTAGAGCAATTGCAGCAGCATTAGAAGAAGCAGACAAACCAGCAATTGAGAATTAAATTGTTTTCTCACTCCCCACCCCAAAACACAAGCAGTATCTTTTGAACAAATCGTTCTTCAAAAATAAAATGTGACACACTTTGAAAAGCTCAAATATAAATATTAAATTTTAAGAAAATATATGAACAAAATTTATTAATAATAATTTAATTAAAAATTATTTTAAGAATTTATGGCAACAAGTTAATATATAACTGTAACAACAAAATAAGAAATTATTAAAAATAATAACAAAAACACCACATAAATACGCTTGATAAACATATAATCATTATTATTTTTTTTTTGTAAATTTATTCATTTGCATTTCCCCCTAGTTTAACAATTTATTTGTAAATATATATAACAATTATAAAATGCAAGAAAAATTAAAAAATACAGTGTACTAATTGCAACTTAATTTTATAAAATTAATTATTCAATATGTATTAATTAAATACGTGCATATGTATGTATGCATGTATGTATGTATGTATGTATGTATGTATGTATGTATGTATGTATGTATGTATGTATGTATGTATGTATGTATGTATGTAAGTATGTATGTATGTATGTAATACAATTTTATGTAAGCAACAAACAAACAAAAAAAGTATGTATGTATTATATTTTAATACTTAAAATTATACTACTTATTACTACCATTATATTAGACACAATTATCCTTAAGGTGAAAGTACACAAAATGCGTTGTTCGCAAGGTCCACACTGGGAAACTTTTTATATTTCTTTCCCTTTCTCTCACACGCAAAAATCAAAAGTTTCCCTGTGTGAACCGACAAAAGACGATTTTTTTAAGCGTAAACGTGGAGCGAGTAGTGTGGTTTCCCAGCAAAAACATAAAATAAAAAATATTTATATAACAAATAAAAAAATATATTGCAATAAATTTGGGATCTTTTCAAAAGTGATTTTTAATATTTTGTGTATAACTGATCACGCGTATATTTGCCCTTCACCAAAATTTGAAAGCGGCAAGCGGAGCAGTCGGTTCCCGAATACGTCAGCATTCCGCATACATTAGCCATATACTATAAAAGCGTGAAACGCGTGTTGTGTACTTTCAGTTTTATTATAATTATTATTATTATTTTTAGACTTATTCGAGACATTTATTTGGTATTAATAATTACATATCTTTTTTTTTAATATTTGTTTAAATATGCACAGTGGTAGGTAATGATGCTCGAAATATGGTTACAAAATAAAATTTTAGATAATTAATATTTTGTTTTATTTTTCTTTATTGTATTTTAAAACTATTTGTTTTTAGTGACACAAATGAAATTGTTTTTAAAAAACTAGAAAAGTTAAGCACGAATTTCAGGTCGGAAAAGCAGGGGGAGTAATTAAAACTTAATCATTGATGATCAGTATGTGTTAAAGATCGTAATACATTTGAAATTTTCCACTTAATTAATAATTAATTTTCGGTAGCAACTGAACCTCAGTTGAAATGAAATTACAGCTGACAACCGGAAACCAACAGCTACAAATTTCAGTTGCAGAATAGACAACTATAAATTTGTGGTTGCTGGGATGTTTGGTTGCTATCCACAATCGACCCATAAATTTTATTTTTCAAAATTTTGAATTTTTTACAATTTGATTCTGTTGTAATAATTTTATACTTTATAATGTTTGACATTTTTATTTGAAATGAACTATACGTATGTACATATGTTATTTATGTAATCATTAGATTAGCCATAAATATTGATATATCATATGTAATGACGTATAAAAAACAAAAAGGGCGGTATTTTTAGGCGTAACACAAAATAATTTTTATTTATTTGGAAATGTTATTAACATATCTTTATCCTAGGAGGTGACTGACACAACTGTTTTTTGTTCATAGAGACCGACCCACTGTATAAAAACAGGTTTTAACAACAATTGGCAACATAATAATGTACCAAAGTGAGGGAATAACAATTTTTTTCGACACGATCCAAAAAATAGCTGATTACGGCTGTGTTCTGTTTATTAGTCTTTTATTACGAATTACAAAATTTTTATTTCTCTTAAAAACTACTAGAAATTTCCAATTGAAAATGGGATTTTCCATTTAACATTTAGAAAGATCAATTGAAAATGAGAATTTTCATTTATAATTTAGAAAATATCAATTAAAATTGAAATATTCCATTTGAAATTCAGAAAATAATATTTTGAAATGAGATTTTTTATTTGAAATTCGGAATAAAACATGCTTTGATAAATAAGCAACAACAACTCTGTGAATTGGAAAAAGATGTACATGTGTGTGTAGATGTATTTGGTTTTTTACGCTTTTTTGTTTTGTACGTTTGGAATCCAAACGTGAACCTGGTCCTAGGAAACTTTTTTTCGTTTTGCGTTGTTGTTTCTTTCGTTTAGTTTTTAGTTTAATAAAAATGTAGTCGGGGAAAATTTTTAAATTTATAAAACTAATATGTTTAAAATACACTATGGTAAAGGGTATAAAAGATTCAGCACAGCCGAATATAGCATTCTTACTTGTTTTTTTTTTCATCAGCTGTTTTCATTTTTGCATTTCTTGCTCAAGTTTAAACCACTTCCTTTGGGCGCTTAAACTAGCAAACAAAATTAACTAAGTACTCAAAAACAACTTTAGAGGATTAATTTTAATTTAATATCTAACCCTTTACCTAAAGATTGATCCTCCTAGGGTAGCGCTACCACTAATAACACAACTTTAAAAATTAATACTTTTAGTTTGCTTATGGAATTAAACACACACTTTTGAATAGAACTGTGACCGACTGATAATTAACAATTTCTATTTTGTTTCGAATCCTAGTTGGTATCAACAGTTTTTTTAAACGTATATTTATATTTTTATACAAAAACTATTCCAAAAAGTTAATGAAATTAAGTCCGAAAAATTAAGTCCGAGTAAGCACATTTATTTTTTGAACCTCGTCAAACTTCCACTGTCCTTCAATATTACTTGCCTGCTTAAATTTCTAGCTGTGAGTGTAGTGCTTATTTTTACACTGCTACTCATGATAGAATATTAAGTTAAAGTCAATGCTACAGAAACAACAAAAGTTGTATACTTACAGCATATTTTTTTCGTTTTATAATATTTTACTTCAAAAATAATCTAATAATACACTTGTTTTATTGCGTAGAAATTTTGTTTTTTATTGCTACAATTTAATAAGTTTTCATGAAATATACATACATAAATATTAAACGAGAATTTTATAGATGTAATCAATCACTCTTTTAATTACAAATTTAAATTATTTTGGTATCCTGAAAATTAAATTAATACCTATGCAAATAAATGATATTTTTGCATTTGCCAACTCGAAATTGTACATTTTGACAGTTGTATACATCTTTCATTAAAAAAATACAATGAAAAAAATCCATGCCTAATATATATGTCGTACATTGTACGAATCGTTTGTTGTTTTGCATCACGAAATTCTTTCGGGTTTTATTAAATAATATTTCGTATTATACAGGAAACTTTTGTAAAACTTACGAAAATAGAAATTACGAAATTTTTTCTTCCTAAAGTTGAGCATGGATTATTTTCAGTGTATCAATAAGCTGTTGAATTGACTTCACCTTATAAGTGCACCCTGCTACCGCTCGATTGAGTTTAGGATGCCTATAATCATAGAGTATATAGAGCGGAAACTCTGCTGTCAAGGACCTAAGTCTGTTGTCAAAAACCTAAGTCGATTGAATGTAGTAGTAAAAAAACTTATGATAGTATTAGTATATTCCCCATATTTTAAATAACCTAACAAACACATAATCAAACATTTTAAAAATGCTATTAATTTTATTTAATATTAAACATTAACTGTTCTTTAAAAGAGAAACTGATTTAACGTTTACATTCGATTTAGAGTTTTAAAATTTAAAAATAGTTTGATTTACAACCTTTCTAGATTTTACATGAACACTCTGTGTTTGCTGGGTAACGACATTTTAATTTAATATTCTGACATTTTCACCACAACAATTTTTCATTTATTTTTTAAAGTTTTACATAACTTCGGCAAAATAAACAGATGTAGGTGACCCAAATTCAAGAGAAAACACTCGTCATTCTTACGAGTATTTGGGTGTGGCGAGGTCCATATACCCTTGATTCATTCAGTAACCTATTCCTTTGACACCAACTCTTCCCTGTTTGCCAGGATAATTTGATGCCACGGGGCTAAGTTTCCATCTTTGTCTTGTCCCGGTTATTGGAGTATTCCATTTGGTATGTACGTGGTGTCTGCGGTTTAAACCCGGGAAGAGAATATTGGTTAAAAGTCTGGTGCACGGTAAAGTCTATAATTCGGGATAAGTTCGGTGCTATAGCTGAGATAACAACATTGGAAATGAGTTGGTGTCAAATGTATATCATACGGGATGGATGCAGGGTTATACAGACCTTACTTACTCAGATGTTAGTCTCAATGAGTGTGTCTGTGTGCAGAGTTGAATGGTGATGTATGTAAGTATCTTATAAATGTGATACCAATGAATTTGCCTTCCATGTCAGGGTATATTTAGGGTTTACTCTGTCCGTACCAGACCACAGTGTATCTACTGATTACGTCTGTAGGTGCTATTGCCAAATCACACATTCGTTCTTGAAAATTAAAGTGATGTTTTTGCATCTCGGTAGTTAAGCAATGGTCAGAGATTAGGTAGCTCGAGTACATTAGTAAAGTTTAAGGAACACAAAGTTGTGGTGGTGAGTCGTCTCAAAAGCTTACCCAGTGGTCTTATAAGGCCAATACGACAGGTGTTCACGTAAAGCATATTCACTTATGTATCTGTTTTTTTCGGCAACAGCACCGAACTTATACAGAATAGATATAACTAGTAATTTTGTGTTTAAACCACAGCCATCCTGAAGGGACCACTGCAATAACCGGGACAAGACAAAAAATGAATATCCAGACGAATACGGAAACATACGTTCATAATTTTGATATTTTATACACAACTAAAAATATTTAATTTATTTACATTTAATTTGACAAATGACTGTGGGGAAATCTAACAGGTGGTATGTTGAATATGAGTACCCATATGTGTGAACAGCCTACTTTATGTTTTCAAAAAAATTTTGACAGGTTTCCCCTCTATGTTTCTCTATAGTTCAAATTTTATTTTAAAATTATTTTTTTATTATTTTTATTCGTATTTGTTTTTTTGAATTGGTAGAACTTTACTTAAATTTATTATAGGCATAGAGAAACATAGAGGGGAAACCTGTCAAAATTTTTTTGAAAACATAAAGTAGGTTGTTCACACATATGGGTACTGTGTATTTAACATACCACCTGTTAAATTTCCCCACAGTTATTTGTCAAATTAAATGTAAATAAATTAAATATTTTTAGTTTTGTATAAAATATCAAAATTATGAACGTATGTTTCCGTATTCGTCCGGATATTCATTTTTTGTCTTGTCCCGGTTATTGCAGTGGTCCCTTCAGGATGGCTGTGGTTTAAATACAAAATTACGGGTTATATCTATTCAGTATAAGTTCGGTGCTGTTGCCGAAAAAAAAAACAGATACATAAGTGAATATGCTTTAGGTGAACAGCTGTCGTATTGGCCTTATAAGACCACTGGGTAAGCTTTTGAGACGACTCACCTCCACCACTTTGTGCTCCTTAAACTTTACTAATGTACTCGAGCTACCTAATCTCTGACCATTGCTTAACTACCGAGATGCAAAAACATCACTGTGGTCTGGTACGGACAGAGTAAATCCTAAATATACCCTGACACGGAAGGCAAATTCATTGGTATCACATTTAAATGATAAGTACTTTACATACATCACCATTCAACTCTGCACACCGACACACTCATTGAGACCAACATCTGAGTAATTAAGGTCCGTATAACCCTAGATCCATCCCGTTTGACACCAACTCATTTCCAATGCTGTTATCTCAGCTATAGCACCGAACTTATCCCGAATTATAGACTTTACCGTGCACCAGTCTTTTAACCAATATTCTCTTCCCGGGTTTAAACCGCAGCCACCACGTACATATACTCCAATAACCGGGACAAGACAAAGATGGTAACATAGCCCCGTGGCATGAAAGGAATAGGTTACTTTTTTTGATATTTATTAAAAAGGTTATATTTAATTACTTCTTAGTAAGTTTATAGAAAAAGTTTAGTATGAATATTTGACTTTGATAAATTATTGTAAATAAAGTCATCTATCGCAACTTATAAAATTTTTACTGAAAATTTATAAAAACATCGAAAAAACACACACAACTAATAGCAAGTTTGAAAGAGAGAGAGAGTAATGAATGCGTGGCCATGTCGCTTTATTATACCCACACCGCTATAGTGGGGTAGGGTATGATGCGTTTGTGCAGAAGTTTGTAACACCCAAAAATATTGGCGCTAGACCCAACTTAAAGTATACCAATCGGCTCAGAATCACTTTCCGTCTGTCCGTCTGTCTGTGTGTCCATTTAAACCTTGTGCGCACGCTACAGGTTGTAATTTTGAAGATAATTTGATGAAATTTGGCACATACTCTTTTTTTGGTTCAAGGAAGAAAGCTATTGAAAATGGTTGAAATCGGTTTTGCTACCAAAATTAGCAAAAATTAGTTTTATAGAACAATAAATGGCAATACTAATTTTTATAGCGATCGGGCCTAATTTGACCCTAGCCCCCATACAAACTCCCCTTCAGAAAATGACATGAAGGTCAAAATTTACTTATAATTACTAATAAAACGATCAAAATTTACATAAATGACTTTGAAGTAGACGTAAATTCATCTACCAAAATTGATAAGGATAGGCTCATATTTACCCCTTCTCCCCTATGAGCCCTCTTGTAGAAAATCTCTTTTTTGTCAACAATAAGTAAAAAATTTCATAGTAAAACAAATTAAATGCTTTATATAAAAAATCCACAATTTTAACATACTGACTGGTGTAGGGTATCATATGGTCGGCAATGTCCGACTGTAAATTTATACTTGTTTGATTTTTGTTTTAATCAGAAAAATAACTGTTAATAAATTTTTGCTAAGAGTTTACAAATGAACAAAAATATTTGTCAATAAAAACGACAATTAATTAATACTTAATATTAATACACAATATTTATATACATAAGTATTTATGTACATATTACATATGAAGAAAAGAAAAAAAGTTTAGTTATTTTTATACCAAGAATACACCAATTAAAATATTATTTGAAGTTATTTTTAATTTGGTTTTGTTTAAACAAAAGAAAATTAAAAAACACATGAATGGGTAATAACTACACCAAAGGAATAAATAAGTGTTACAAAAATATATACAAAACAAAAACATTTTTCAAAATGTCTGATAGCGGGACCAGTCTTTTAAGGTTTACCATTACTCTGAAAAATCTTCTTTTAATAAACTACATTTCCCCCAGACAAAAACAAAAGAATAAATAAATAAATAAATAAATAAATAAATAAATAAATAAATAAATAATAACAATGCTTTCCTTTGAAATCCCTTTCTTAACTAATTATTTTGTTCAGAGAAATGGTAAATACACTTAGCAGTAGGTACCATAATATCAGCTGAAATTGGGATCATAGCTTTATTAAGGTAGTAAAACAAATAAACTCTATAAAACAAATATAAACATATAAAAAATAAATTAATATGTAATTAGTGGAACTAAGTATTTATAACAAATATAAATTATATGCAAATCATAATATATTTACGAATAACTAAGATAAACTAAAATAAATTAAGGAAAGAATAAAAACTCAAATATATACATATTTTATAATTTCTTAATGATCTCCGCATGAAATAACCCATATATTTAATTATATTTATTTACCATTAACTTGGGACACGTGTCATAACGAAATGTCAAAAAATGTATGGATATTAGTTTTTATTACAAAAAAATGCGATTTCCCGAAATTCGTTGAATTCAAATCGCAGGTATAGCTAAAGTTTAAGAAGTATTTATCGATTTTTTTACCATTTTACTTCCTTACCTATTGTCCATAAATCAACATGAGATCTCGTAAAAATTTGTGAAAAATAATTAAAAAAAACTTTAAATAGAGATTTGACGGTCAAAAAATATTGAAAAAATTAAAAAAAAAAATAATTAGAGATTTGAAATGGCCGTTGAAAAAATTAAACTTTATTGACCACATCTTTGGACAAAATCGCGCTATTTTATAAGGACAAAAACTAATATTCGATTAATAATATATTATTAGTAATAAAATGTATTTTTTTAGAATCTACGTCAAAAAGAGGAAAACTTTTTGTCACATTTCAAATTCGTGAGCTGGGACACACGTTAATGGCCTACGGAATTTCCTTTTAAAGCTTTCAATCAATTTTTGTATTTCTTATATATATGTGCATTATGTGCATTATGATACGTTACGATTCCATTAAAATAAAGTGAATTTGAATACAAATTTAATATTAATTAAATAACCTCGTTTCATTCCGTGAATATATTGTTTTTTCCTACACTACGACAGTTGTATACAACTTTGTTTTAAAAGTAACAATCAACTAGCTGATGAATTGACTTTTATTTACGATATCTCCATGAGTTGTTTCCTCAGCTTTAATGATTTCTAGTATAAATAACTAACGCATAACAAATTTTCTCATTATTGTTGACTTCTTCAGGCCTTTAGTGGCTAACAGCATTATTAACTTATACCAGAAATCATTTAAGCTGAAGAAGCTTAACAACACATACACAAATTTAGATAAAAATCTTGACGGGTGCCATACAGCTTTAGAGTAAGCTATTATAGATTTTGTACAATTTGACTCAAAAATTATTTTTTGTACAATTTGAAAATTCTATTTTTCATCCTTGGTAAAAGTATTTTACTTTTATTTTGCTATTGTAACAAAAACAAAATACATACAAGTCAAATGTTAACATTTTAAAGTTAACATTTAAAAAATGCAATATTTTTAATTTTCTTAAATACAAAAATTGTTTTTGAACATGGTATTTTTAATGCTCTTAATCGGTCAAATGTCAGAAACATCGCCCATTATTTCGACAGTTCGTATAAAAGCCAGTTGCTTAGGCTTATAAGAAATTATGGTTGATGTCAAACAAATTTCTAATAAAATGTACGATTGTTCGTACAAAAGCCAAGAAAGTCTGACTTATATCGGAAAAATGCCTGAACCAAAATAACATGTACCTCCAATAGATGTGTAAAATGTCTATTTTTTTTAATTAAATTTACCTAGGGTACAGCAAAGTGACGGCTGTCTTCGCTCTGGTTTAAGAAAATTATGTTGGTGACAAATAACTCAATATATACAAATTAGGTCATTCATGTGGTTACAGATTACTATAAATTACTGTCTAAACGTGTGCATTTATTAAAACTGTCTAAACGTGTGCATTTAGTAGAACTGTTGGGTGTTGTAGTAGCTACTTACATATTACGCATACAACGCTACAACATCGATTGTGAACTAAACAAATGAATTTCTGATATTACTACAAAGTATTGTAATGTAAAGCCCCTTTACATATATTTGTAAAAAAACTCTGATAAAGTATCAGAATTATTTTATTCTTACATCAGACATGTCTGAAAAAAGTTGTTTATTGGGAAGAAACGTGGCCACATATCAAATTGGGTCTGTCAACTGGCAATTTTTTGAATTGTATTATTAAAAAGTCTCACACTGCATATAGTATACATGTGATTTTTTTACAAACACAATGAAAACAAGTAGGAAAGTATAGTCGGACATGGCCGACCATATAATACCCTACAATCACACTTTTATTTCATTTTCAGAAAAGGTCGTTGCAAATAAATATTACAAAGAACTAACATATTTTGATTACCACATGCTTGAAATTCCAAAATATTTTCTCTTGAATTTCATAGAAAAACTATGATTAGTGTTCAAAAAATGTTATTTGTATAAGCAAATTTCCCTATACACAGTACAAGCATGCTGGCACAATCACAAATATATCAAATTAGTTTTGATCAGAGCTCAGAAATATTCATGTACGAACACTTAAATTGTTTCATAAATAGACATTAATGAATTAAGTTTATAAAAACGCGATATCTTTTATGTACCTTGAAAATTTGCACGCAAACAGATTTGGCTTAGTTGCGAGTAGATCTACACTACACCATTTTCAACAGTAATTCAGAAAAGCTCAATTGTAAATGAGATTTTCCATTCGCAATTTATAAAATTCCAATTGAAAATGGGATTTAGCATTTAACATTTAGAAAAGATCAATTGCAAATGAGAATTTTCATTTATAATTTAGAAAATATCAGTTGAAATTGAGATATTCCATTTGGAATTCAGAAAAGAACAATTCAAAATGAGGTTTTTTATTTGAAATTCAGAATACAACAATTGAAAATGAGATTTTTAATTTGAAAATCGGAAAATTCCAATTGAAAATGAGATTTTTCATTTGAAATTCAAAAAATTCCAATTGAAAATGATTTTTTTTATATGAAATTTAGAAATATTCAATTGAAAATAAGATTTCTCATTTGAAATAAAGAAAATCTTATGTGTTGATTTTTTTCAACCTTAGGTTAAAATTTATTGTAATATTATAATTTTTTTAATGCATTTTTGTTAATTTCAAATAAAAAATCTCATTTTCAATAGAATTTTTCTAAATTTCATTTTCAATTGGAATTTTCTGAATTTCAAATGAAAAATCTCATTTTCAATTGTTGTATTCTGAATTTCAAATACAAAATCTCATAGCAAAATGTTATTTTCTGAATATCAAATGAAATATCTCAATTTCAATTGATATTTTCTGAATTATGAATGAAAAATCAAATTTTTAATTGGTTTTTTTCTAAATTTCAAATAAAAAATCCCATTTTCAAATGTTCTCTTCTGAATTTCAAATTTTAATTGATATTTTCTAAATTGAAATGAAAAGTTCTCATTTTCAATTGAAAAAGGTGTAGTATAAAAGGACAGCAATGTACCATAAAAAAATTTCGCGTTTTTTAAACCCAAAAATTAAAAAAAATAATAGACTTAACTATATATGAGTAAAACCAAAAAAATGTTAAAAATTAGACAAACCACAATTAGTGGTTACATATGATAAATACCAAAACGTTTTCATACAAAATAAATATTTTAATAGGCAGAATAACTTTCGGTTAAACAATAACCGCAGTTGGAATTAACTGAGCTCAGTCACATTAATCTTTCATCAGATTGAAAAATTAGCATGGAAATAATTTTGAAGTACATCAAAGCTTAATAGTGCACCAGTAAAAAATACAATTTATGTGTTTGTATTTTCTTCTTAGTTTTTTTTTTATTTCAATCTAACTTTTTCTCTTTTTCTTCTCTGTCCTATATGCTACAAATATTTCTGTTTTTCAGCACCCAGTGCCTCTAAGACTGTGAAAATAAAACTTGTTACTAAATAAATAAATAAATGAAACAAAGTTTATGTTAAAAAGGTGTTAACTTTTTGGCTTTTACTTCAAAGTTTAAAATCCGTTAAGCATATCGTTTTTAAGCAAAATAAAAAATTTAAAAAAAAATTGTTGCAATAATTGCTTGTTAAAAAATAAAACAACAAATACATATATAGCCATACATTAAAACATTAATAATAAAAACTAATGTAGCAGTAGATAAATTAGTTGAACCAAACAAAATAAGCTTAGTAAATATAATCTGTAGTCGCCTGCTTAGAAAAATTAAAATAATAGACAAAAAAATTAATAATAATAAAAAAATTTATAAAACTAACAAAAACATTGAAAAGAAAGCAATCATTTAAAATTAGTTGGTTTTTTAATAAATTAAGATAATTATTAACAAAATTATTTTAACATACATTTATATACATGTAGTATGGTCAAATTTAAACCAATAACCTAAATTTAAAACCCAGCTGTAACTATTAATTACTTGTTAATCATAAAAAACACAAAAAATCTAAAACTATAGGAACGCAAAATAATGAATAAAATGCAGAAAACTATAACTATTTTCCTTATATACAAATACTTACATTAAGTTAATTTTTAATAATATCTACGAAAATGTTTATTTAAATTTATATATTTATTTTTTATTTAAAAAATAATATTATCAAAAAATAATATAATCAAATACATATGTTTATTTAAATTTATATATTTATTTTTTATTTAAAAAATAATATTAGTTTTTAAGATCTTCTGTATGTAGTTCACTCTTATTTAGTAATTAAAATTTATATTCATGTATGTATACATTAGAGGCGTACAATAAATATCGATTTTTCGAGGAAGGTCTTTTTCTCATTAGGGTCTAAAACTAAAAAATACATAAGTAGGTTTTTATGGTTTTAGACACTAACAAAATCGGATAACGGGAACCCGCGCCCAAAATGAAAATGTAAAAATCTGCAGTCGCTTCAAGCCAAACACTTTAGTGAAATAAATTTAATGGTAATAAATTGTTTTTCGACTTTATTTACATATTATATATTAAGCTATTAGAAGCAGAAAATAATAATTTCAATAGAAAGAAGTCAATAAAAACTGATTAAATACGCCCATGTTTTAACCTACACCCCATACAACTGGACCTCGAATAGTGCTATTGAGCTCATAATTATGTTACATATACCTACATATACATATCTCGAACACAACCAGTTTTTTTAGTTTTTATAAGCACTGATACGCTGATAAGCACTGACATATTTATTCGGTCCTTATTTGACCGTAGCACTCATCGAACACTCATTTCTTAAATATCAGTTCACTTACAAAAAGTAATATCGCAATAAAATTCAGCATAATTTCCTTGTGCATAAATAAATCCACCAAATTTTTCGGGGATAGCTACATACATACAAATTTTTACATATGAAGTCTCTCACACAAAATTAGTTTTAAGTCAGTAAATTGTTTCAATGTATCGAAACCAAAATACAATTCAGCATAATTAATTTATTAAATTATTTTAATAACCAGAGCAAGGGTTTCTAGCAAATGCATGTTTATAGTCAGTAGCACAAAATAACTTAAAGAATTTGCTACAAAATGGAATTGATTTGTTGTTACTTTTTGTTGTATATTTTTTATAAATGCATATTTTGCTATATACATTTTTATTGTATTTTTTTACAATAAATTTGTTATTTATATTTTTACAATAAATTTGTTTTTTACATAATTTTAAATTTTGAAAAATTTAAATTAATTAATGAATCAGAAAAGGGTTCAATTTATTTTGTATTTGAATTATAGAAAAGGATAATCAAATACATATTTAACAACAACAAAAAAGGAAAAAATTTTGTGTATGAAAGTGGTAATTAAATATACAATTTTTGTTATAGATTGAACTTTAATAAATGAAATAATTGAAAACTAGGTTTGGTAATTAAAAAAGTATTTCAGTTTTTTCTGTGTTATTATCAAAAACAAATATATTTCAAATATTTTCAAATATATTGACAATTTTCACACAAAATCAGTAAATCTCGATTATTTTAAAGACAATACAAAAATCTATATATATAAAAGAGTAGCGTTACTGACTTTTGGTTTTTGGTTATGTAGATCCACTAAGGAGGGATTTTTGGAAATTGCACATTTACGGTTAAAAAGGGGAAAACGGGTAAAACAGGTTTTCTTAATTATCTTACACAATATTAGTGATACAAGAAACATTTGAAATGCTCCTGTATCTACTCTTAAAATAAGCAGATGGGTGTTTTTAGAAATTCGTACTTTTAAGGGGTAAAAATGCGTAACAAAGGTGATGGTAATTAATATAATCAAATTTTATAAATATTTTGGATACATCTCCCAAAATTATGAGACACCTGTTTCGTACTTTATTAAAATTCAGTCCTTTTTGAGTGTAAAAGGGAGAAAACTGTATTTATGGTACTTTTTCAGTTTATTGAATTATTCCTATTAAATTACGGACTAACTCTTTATTGTAAAATTCGAGTAAATTGTTTGGTACCTTTTTAAAAGAGCAATTTTTCTGGAACAAATGATTTGAATCGTTTGAGTTTTATCTGTGGTACTCTTTTTATTATTCTTTTCCACTTAGGTAAACTTATTACACTTTTGGTTATTAAATGAGAATTCATTGAGAGAGATTTTTGTACTTTTTAATTTTTCCAATGGTACTTTTTGATATTTTTACGATATTGAACATAGATATTGAAAATAAAATTTAAAATGTAGGGACCTTGGTGAATGAGTATCTACTAAAAGGGACTTTTGGTCCTTTTTCATTCATCAAATTATATTTTTTGCATTGTATATAATATTGAACACAGAAAAATATTTTTTTTTATTAAATGATAATTTATTAGAGGTATTTTATGGTACTTTTTTCATATATTGCTTTCAAAATTTTCTATAATGTGGAAGCTAAATGAATGAAACTAAAAATACAAGATTCTTACTGAATGCCAATTTAATTACGTGATACTGAACGTATAAAACTGAAACATTAAAAAAATGTTTAATCAATTTTAATTTTCTATAAAAGTAAACAAAATTTTGAATGTATTTAATTTAAGTTAGGGTAGCGAAGCACCCAGGGTATTCTAGTATAACATAAATGGAATTATTTATATTCGTATTGTATACTTAAGGTACTTTCACACCTATCAAATATTCAACTAAAAGATGTAACCACTATTTATTGTTGATGTTTTCTTGATTTAGAGTGATTATTTTTTTTTTGCAAATAATTTGGAAACTAATAATTAAGACATTCTTAACAAATTATTTCAAAGAATTTCGGCACAGGTTTCCGTTATACGATTGGGCTAAAATTTTACATGAGTTATTCTGAGACACTATTGAAAAAATTTACACATTCTAGGAAATATGTTTTAGGCACCTTTAGTATACATACTATTAGAAACACTAAGAAATTTAAAACCACAACAAAATTTTAAAATAATAAAAAATGTAATGTAACAAAAGCTATAAACCAAATGACAAAATATACAAAATAATAAAAACTTTATGAAAGAAATTTATTATCTATATATTTAATATACACCTAATATTAATATTATATAATACTTAAAAACATGAATATATATATAAATATATATATGAAATATATTAAATAATTAATAAAATATAATGTGTATGAATTTTATTTCCTGTAGAACTACTTATGTATGTATGTATGTATGTATGTATGTATGTATGTATGTATGTATGTATGTATGTATATATTCAAATATTTTTAAAATAAAAATGGGAAAAGGACATTCATTGAAAATATTATTAATTTAAAGAAGTAACACCTAACGTCTACTCGTGATTTGTTTAGCAATCAGTTAAGGTGGTATTAGTATATATAATTTTATGGCGTTTCCAATGTGACATTTGACATAATATATTCTATATACATTATTGGTAGTGGTACTAAAAATAATAAAAAATTAGAACGATTTTAATAATGTAATATATATGTATATAAATTACCTGTGTTTCGTTGCAAATTACAGGTATATGAGATTAATATACGTACAGAAATGGAAGGCATGTGGTGATTACATTGTACAAATATATTATATATAAAAAATAACTAGAGTTCGCCGCGCGGTCGAAATTCGACCGGAACCATTGAATGAAAGATTACATACATACATATGCCACAAAAACAATATTTTCGTAGTTAAAATGTCAAAAAATTATTTCAATTGCTATTATCAATAATGTGATACATTTTAGTTCAATCCTGAAAGAAGTATAAAATCTAAGTTTTCAAATTTAATTGAACTTTTTAAAAGCAAAAACAACGAATATTACTTCTTTCGATTTATTATTCTCTACAAAAATGTTCATTCCTGACGGTAAAATTAGTAAACTATTTTCTTTAATCGAAAGTGAAATTTTTTTGGAATAAAAGCACTTTTAATTTTTAAAATCGGATGTTTTAAATAATTGTGGGTAGGGTATTATGCGTTTGTGCTGAAGTTTGTAACACCCAAAAATATTGGTCCTAGACCCACCTTAAAGTATAAATTCATCTACCAAAATTTATAACGATAGCCCCATATTTACCCCTTCTCCCCTATGAGCCCTCTTGTAGAAAATCTCATTTTTTGTCAGCAATAAGTAAAAATTT
Organism: Lucilia cuprina; assembly: GCF_022045245.1. Taxonomy (NCBI): domain Eukaryota; kingdom Metazoa; phylum Arthropoda; class Insecta; order Diptera; family Calliphoridae; genus Lucilia; species Lucilia cuprina. The sequence goes on along the minus strand of NC_060950.1, from coordinate 410,556 downwards.
AAAAAATCAACATTTCAACATACTGACTGGTGTAGGGTATCATATGGTCGGCAATGTCCGTCTAAAAATTCATACTTGTTTTAATTTATTCTTCTGTCTTTACACAATAAACCAAACGATATTATAACGATATCGAAACTATACCACTTAGGTGATAAAATCTATCATAAGTGATACTCGTTCTCGTATCGAAAACGATAGTATTTACGTACAAAATGGTACCTTTCCTTATGATATCGTTTTTCCACAATTTAATGATATCGTTTTCGGTATTATAATTTCCAGTAATGACGATCTCCATTTAAATATGGTTTTTGCATTTTTTATAACCGTCTATTAGTATTATAATTAACCTACAAAAAATAAAAACATTTTTGATAAATATTTGCATTCTTTTTATTTATACATATAAATATGTATATGTATATTTGTATTGTTTGTTTTTAAATAATATAATAAATAATAAATGTTAATTAACAATTAATGCGATTTAAATATAAGAAAGTGAAAAAACAAATAGTGAATAAAAATGCGCAAAAACAATCACTGTGATTAAAATTAAAGTAAATAGGGATTCGGTTATTTGAATAAATGGGTTTAATTAGCTTTCGATTTGTATTTTTCTATTTTGTTTAATCTATCGTTGGCATACAAAAACAATTTTTTAGTTTTATGGGCACAGGCATCTACAGATTCAGCTGGATACTTTTTCATGAAGGCATCTGAAAATATGTACATATTTTAATAATGAAAATTTTAGATAAATTAAAATCCACCCTTGATGGCAGCTGTACAAGACAACTTTTGTACAGATTTTTTTTTTGTTTTGTGTCAGTCCAAGAAAGATTTTTCGCCACTACTTTCTCTTTTCACCGCGACTCTAGGCATTTTCTTATTTCTAATCAATAAAAAATTGCGTACATACATACATTAATTTTTAATCTTCATACACATAAGATAAATATTGTTTTTGCAAAAATGAGATGATTACTAACCCTGTTTATTATTATTATTCAAAGCTTAATCACAATTAAAAATAACTATTATTAGATTAGCTTTTATCTATATTTCGCTTGAAAATTTTGAATTTAAATTATTTTTTTTTTTTTGTTTGAAGTTTTTTTTTTTTTTTCAAATATATATATTTGCTTTTTGGTTTTATTGGAAACAAAAATATTTAAAAATGATATTATAATAATATCGTTTTCAATGTTAAAATATGATATCATAATCGCCTTTATATACTAATACCGTTTTCGGTATCATATCGTTCTTTGGTTTATTGGGTAGTATAAAAAGTCCATCCTTCAGGTTTATGTTGTATAAAATCTTAAAAAAATTAATTTTAATGTATTTTAATCGAATTTAATGGTAGATATTCTATGAAGTTGTACTACTATAGGCCTTTAAGCAAAGAGCTTTAAGAGTAAATAATAAACCAAATGGGTAGCCATTAACCCAGAAAACATGATTTGAATTTGACCAGTATCATCTTTTTTCTATTTTTATAAAACATATGCACATATAACCATACAAACTACAGTTTTCACCTTACACTAATATTTCTTAAACCGTCTTTTTCCTAATTGGTTAGAATAACACAAAAGAGTCTTCCCTTTAAATCCTCACAGTGCTAAACATGCATATTAGCGATATTCTGATTCATTATTACGGTGAATTATGTACTGACATGACCAACTAATCTTTCCTACTTATGTTGTAACAGGCTTTGTTTTTGGCCATCATTAAAATCCATAAAGACTAACATTTATGTAGAATTATTGTCCCACCAATGTTTTTCCAGGCCAAACACCAACATCCTTTTGTATCACACATCATAATACATCATTATTACATTCACAATTTAGCAAAAACAATAAAATCTTATTTTCAAAATATTATAAAAATCGTATTAAAAACAACAACAAATAGTCAAATAGTAAAAGAAAACATCAACAGAGAAAAAACCTGTTTTCACACTCTCCTCTCTTTTTTCTAAAATAAAAAAGTGCAGTGTTGTTGTTTTGCATTCTTATTTTGTTTTCTATTTTTTATTTCAAGCACATGTTTTTGTGATTGTGTCTTGATAGAAACTTTAAAGTTTAAACGCTTATATTTCCGAAAATACGGAAAATGTTCCCAATCGTTTTGGCTTTGCGTATTAATATATATGATGATGATATAAATTATATTTAACTTTTAATACGAGGTTTCAAAAATAACAGATGAGAGAAATTTTTAATTAAATTATCAGCGTTATATGCATATGTTTAGTTTCTGTATTCAATATAACAGCACAACGAATATTTTGTTTCGTCTTTCAAAATTAAAAAGTACCAGTTAAAGTACATTAGAAATTTATTAAATATTCAATCAGAGCCTTGTAGATTTTTTTGTTTCTTCATAAATATTGGTAAAATTAAAAAAAAATCAATTAGAACGATGAAATAGTGGAATAAATTCTGCCTTTGTGGAAAATTTTAATAAAAGGGTACCATTTTACCCCATTTCGCCTAAGAATACACTTTTTCGAGAATTAAGTTTACAAAATATTCCGTGTTTAAGTCTATATATTACAGAAACGGTTCAAATCTGCATTTATTTATTTCGAAAAAATTGTGCTTTCAAAAAGTACCAAACAATTAACCGAAATTTGATCCTATAGAGGCCTTAGTACCTGAATTCCAAAATAATATGTCAATAGCTTATATTTTGTGAGTAAATCAAATTTTATAAAAATTGGCTTAATGAGTTTGAATAAAATTTAATTTCCCATTTTTCACCTTTTACGTACTTTAAAAAAAATAGCAAATATTTTTTAAATAAATATTACAGGTTAGTCCATATAATATGTATATCTAATAAGTATACGTCAATAAATCGAAAAAGTTTTCTTAATGTGCTAAAAAAGTACCAAAAATACAGTTTTCTCCCCAAATTTTAAAAAAGTTCGAAATAGGTGTCTCCAAATTTTTGGAGATATTTTCAAATTATTTACAAAAATTGTATTTTGTTTATTGGTTAAAAAGTTATAAAGGGCCAAAAAAGGTACCAAAATCACATTTGTTGCACATTTTCCCCCTTAAAAGTACGAATTTCAAAAAAGTACCATACATCAATCTGCTTATTTTGTGCTGTGCGATGATGAATCAGTCAGTAACGCTACTCTTTTATATATATAGGTATATAGATTAAATTTATGTTTTTTATATATTAAATTTTAAATGAACACAATTTATTACAAAATCAAAATTTCACAATCTATCCCTCAACTAATCACAATGAAATAAATATATTTACTGAAATGTGAAACACTTTTTCATCCGAATTTTGAGAGCAAGAATAATTCTGCAATAAATTATCTTGTTAAGCTTCAAAATTCCACGTAAAATTTAGAAAAACTTTATAGAAAGAAAAATTGTATGGAAATTTTATTAAACAAGTAAGAGTTCTATATTCGGCTGTGCCGAATCTAATATACCCTTCACCATGATGTGTTTAAAGCCTTTTGTACCTTTTGAAGAACGAAAAAGTACCAAAAAGTCCCCATCTATGGGTCGTCACTTAATCCTGGCCATACATACTTAATTACATGTTTCTAGGTTTAATATCGTAGAAATTGCAAAAAGTACCTTTTGAAAAACGAAAAAGTACCAATAAGTCCCCTTTTATGGGTCCTTACTTAATCCGGGCCATACATACATAATTACATGTTTAATGTTTAATATCGTAGAAATTGCAAAAAGTACCTTTTGAAAAACGAAAGAGTACCAAAAAGTCCCCTTTTATGGGTCCTCACTTAATCCGGGCCATACATACTTAATTACATGTTTCTAGGTTCAATATTGTAGAAATTGCAAAAAGTACCTTTTGAAAAACGAAAAAGTACCAAAAAGTCCCCTTGTATGGGTTCTCACTTAATCCGGGCCATACATACTTAATTACATGTTTCTAGGTTCAATATTGTAGAAATTGCAAAAAGTACCTTTTGAAGAACGAAAAAGTACCAAAAAGTCCCCTTTTATGGGTCCTCACTTAATCCGGGCCATACATACTTAATTAAATGTTTCTAGGTTCAATAATGTAGAAATTGCAAAAAGTACCTTTTGAACAACGAAAAAGTCCCCTTTTATGGGTCCTCACTTAATCCGGGCCATACATACTTAATTACATGTTTCTAGGTTCAATATTGTAGAAATTGCAAAAAGTACCTTTTGAAAAACGAAAAAGTACCAAAAAGTCCCCTTGTATGGGTCCTCACTTTATCCGGGCCATACATACTTAATTACATGTTTCTAGGTTCAATATTGTAGAAATTGCAAAAAGTACCTTTTGAAGAACGAAAAAGTACCAAAAAGTCCCCTTTTATGGGTCCTCACTTAATCCGGGCCATACATACTTAATTAAATGTTTCTAGGTTCAATAATGTAGAAATTGCAAAAAGTACCTTTTGAACAACGAAAAAGTCCCCTTTTATGGGTCCTCACTTAATCCGGGCCATACATACTTAATTACATGTTTCTAGGTTCAATATTGTAGAAATTGCAAAAAGTACCTTTTGAAAAACGAAAAAGTACCAAAAACTCCCCTTGTTTGGGTCCTCACTTAATCCGGGCCATGCATACTTAATTTCATGTTTCTAGGTTCAATATTATAGAAATTTCAAAAAATACCTTTTGAAGAACGAAAAAGTACCAGAAAGTCCCCTTTTATAGGTTCTCACTTAATCCAGGCTCTACATACTTAATTTCATATTTCTAGCCAATAACAAAACATTAGTGCTGCTCTCGCTCTGCTACTCTTGCTCTGCTGCTCTTGCTCTGCTTTGCTTTTATAAACAAATTACAATAACAATATTTACCGTATTGTTATGTATTTTGTTTTTGTTTTTTGCAGTTTTTGTCTGAGCATGAATAAAAAATCTAAATTTTATATGAAATTTTCAGAGGTTGTCTCGGTTTTTTGCTCATATCTCCGTTATTTATGGACCGATTTTGCTGATTTTAAATAGCGTTCTTGCCGGTCGTATGTCTGATAGAATTATGGAAGATTCGGATCTCGCAGATATCTGGGGTCTTCTAAAAACTGATTTCAACAAACATACAGACAGACAGACAGACAGACAGACAGACGGACATGGCTTAATCATCTCCGCTACCTATAAGGATCCAGAATATATATACTTTATAGGGTCGGAAAATTATATTATAGAAATTACAAACGGAATGACAAACTTATATATACCCTTCTCACGAAGGTGAAGGGTATAAACAAGTAGGAAAGTATAGTCGGGCATGGCCGACCATATAATACCCTACACCATGAGTATATTTTTAAAATTTTTACTTTTTATAAAGAAATTTTTATGTTGAATATTTTTCCAAAATATTTAAGCAATTTATTGATAAAAAAAATAAAATTTCTAAATGAGGTTTATATAGGTCAAATTGGGCCGATCCTCGGTAAATTTGGAAAAAGGATATATTTTTAAATAACAGTTAGTTTTGTTGAGTTTCATTGCGATACAAATGGTTACAAGTAAATTTTAGACGTTTAAGACATTTTTTGAAGGGGAGTTTGTATGGGGGCTAGGGTCAAATAAGGGCCGATCCTTACGAAAATCTGCAGTGTCATTTATACTTATGTAAAACTTATTTATGCCAATTTTTAGAGAGATAATAGAATATTTGACGTAATTATGGCATAAAAAGTTCAAATCGGGAGGTACGGTTGAATGGGGGCTAGGTGAAATAATGGACCGATTTCAACCATTTCGTCCCTGTGCCAAAGAACATGCTTGGTCCAAATTTCATCAAATTATCTTGAAAATTGCGGCCTGTACCTTGCGCACAAGGTACAGGCCCCACTATAGTGGTGTAGGGTATAACTAATATACAGTGTTATTGTAGCTTTTTTAACAAAGCATGAAAAAATATGACATTTTTGACGAAATTTTCAGAGGTTGTCTCGGATTTTTGCTAATATCTCCGTTATTTACTGACCGATTTTGCTGCTTTTAAATAGCGATCTTCTCGAAAGTATGTCTAACAGAATTATTGAAGATTCGGATCTCGCCGATATCTGGGGTCCTCTAAAAACTGATTTCAACAGACAGATAGACAGACGGACATGGCTTAATCGACCATCGAAATATGACCATATTTTATAATTCTATGCCGGTTACTTTAAGGTGGGTGTAGAACAAATATTTTTGTGTGTTAAAAACATCATCAAAAAGCTAATACACACTCCCTCTTAAAGTAGTGTAGGGTATAAAAAACGAATAGAGAAGAAATTGTCTTTTGATTGATGAATGAAGACGAAACAAATGATAATTTGGGCAATAGTAAAAAGTCTACGTTTGCGTTTTTCGTGCAGCGCTTACCCACTATCCCATGATGAAGATTTCAGTTTCATGGTCGAATTATTGTTGAATTCAGTTAATTTTTTTAATTATCTTAAGCTATTGCTGATTTAATACGATTGTTGTTAAAGAAAAGTATATAAACTAAATATGGATTATAAGAAATTTATGCAACGATAGTTTTACTATAACACGCATTCATTATTTTTCTTTACACTGAGAAAATAGTTTTCGTTGAAACAACTATTTACCAAATGTATAACTTCTTTATTTCTTTAAATAAACAGCTGAAAGTTTCAATAAATATATTTTGTAAGCTTCGTTTTGAAAATCAAAATTTTTCTCTATTTTGTGAAATTTTTCGGAGCTTAACTTGGAAATCATTGTGTTAATAATATCCAAACATGCAATTTTTCCAAAACAAATAATGTAGGCTTTATGCAAATAAAAAATATTGCAAAAATAATAATTTTATAAATTTTTTAATTTAAAACTTTAAAACATAATCGAACAGTCACAAAATTTACGTAGAACATTATATTTGTGGAGTTATTTAAAATTTGAAAGTGATTATGAAAAAAGACATTGTTAGATAAGACATGGAAATACGAAATCCGATAATTTCTATTTTCAGTACTAAACAGTTCCCATAAACGGATAGGTTAGGTTACTTGGATCGCTAGTAAGCGATTTCACTCCGAGGCCTAGTGGCCCATTGTGCTTGGAATTACCATTCCCTTATGTTGAGAAAACGGTTTCCTCTCTAGTTTCGTTGACTAATTATTTTTTTCGATCTCGGTGAAAGCTGCCCTCATGTTCTGGAACCCATATCAACTCAACGTAAAGCTGTGTCAGTTTTGCCAATGGTTGAATATATAATTGAGAAGACATTTAACATTAGGACTTAATAAAATTTTGTCTGGATTAATGAGGACGAAGGATCGTGCAGGTGGCAGGCAGTCGAATAGGATAATTCAACACTCAGCATTACTTTTCCACGTCCAAAATTACCCCAAGATATTTGCCTTCGTTTGAGGTATTCAGAATGGTGTCATCCAAACGTGGAGGTCTGAATTCAGGGATTTTGTACTTCATAGAGAAAAGAACCAGTTCGCTTAATCAGGGTTGACACGCAGACCGTTTATCCTATGATAGTAGAACGCTGATGCTGGTTTCATGAGTTCACTTGTTGTGGGAAGAAATTTCTTGAATAAGAAGCACAATGTCATCAGCATATGCGACTACATACTTTGAAGCCCATCCCACTGGGTTTGAAAATGATTATATTTACGACAAGATTCGTTACATCTCTAAAAATAGTTACAAAAACGTTCGGACTTAAAAATTAGTTCGTAATAACCGATAATTAGCTATAAACGAATTTGACTGTAGTTTGTGTCCAAACTAAACAAAAACTTAAACAGCATTTTCATATTCAAAGTTTTTGTAGTTATGTTACATATGTAGTAACTAATGAATTTTGTTGGTTTGTTGCAAAAATATTTCTACACAATGGTTTATGGCGTCACTACGAAAATAGTTGTCTTCTATGGTAGTTGAGCTTTTTCAAACTTTATATAAATATTTAGTACAAGTAGGTATACATGGCGTCATGAAATAACACCCTAATTTAACCATATATATGTATGTTTGTATTAGGCTTCACGCAATATTTTTGAAATTGTGATATCATACTTTTTATGGCAGGTTTTGGAACAGCGCTAATATTGGAGTAATTATTTTTTTTAAATTTCAACTCCTTCATCTGCATATCTGCGGCCAAAATACCGATTTTGGGCGACATTTTTTATAGACCGAAAACTGCTGTACATATTTCAAATCTGACTTTAGTATACTATTCTACAGGAAAATTTAAGATATAATTTAAACTTAATTTTGACAGAATTAGATGCAATATAAATGCATAATAGCAAAAGAAAAAATGCAATTTAAAAAAAAATTCAAAACCTGATTTTATCATTCGTAAATATAATATTCAATGCCCTTAAAAAATAGTGTTAAAATTTTTAATTTATTGTAATCCCTTTAGGAGTTATGATGGTTATAGTGTTGGCTTGTGGTTTAATAATTTCCCATCAAACAATGGTGTTTTTCATCATCATCTCTGAATTTAATAAAACTCCATCCAATTAATGTTCCATATATAACATGTATAATGACAACTTTGTTGGTTTTCGAAATATAGCGTTGTAAAGTTTAAAATCTGAAAACTTAAAGTCTCATCACATTTAAAGGGTTAATGATAAAATTGTTGTTTTTGCACCATTTGTCTCAGCAAAAGCAAACTTTGATTATGCACAGACACATTTTTTTTGAAATATTTTTTGAAAAAAGTGCATCTTTGGATAATACTAAATGCACTTTTGAAGCATTATAAAAGTGTGAAATTAAGCTCATTCTTATTGATTTTTCCTATAAAATTAAATATTAGAGCATGATTTCCTATAAATTCTATAGTTTCTGCTCTGTAAAAAATGTCGCTCAAAATCTGTGGTTTCCGCCTCAGATATGCAGAAGAAGGAGTTGGAATTTTGAAAAAATTATTACAGCATAGTATTCACTGATACAAAAACCTTCTAAAAAGTTGTGATATCACAAAAACGGGAAACATTTTATTTTTTGAAACGAAGTCTAATGTATATACTACATATCCCTGCCAGAAAATTTAATTTTGGATAAATAAACTAAATAGTCACTATAAAGGATCAACTTTATGTTTTCAATTACTCTCTAATTTTGATTATAATAAACCAAATGATTTTGTTTTGTTTGACAAATTTAAATTGAAAAAAATTTTGAATGAAATAATGGATATTAGACGGCACATGGTTTCGAATAACTAAAGACCTGTAAATAAACTTTTATTTAAAATTACACGTGAACTAACTAGAGTCTATATTATTTCATGCAATTAAAAAAAATTTTGCTGAAATGTTGTTACAAACATTTCACATGTTTTTCAAGAGTAGGTACTAACATTTTTATACCCTTCACCTTCTTGAGAAGGGTATATATAAGTTTGTCATTCCGTTTGTAATTTCTATAATATAATTTTCCGACCCTATAAAGTATATATATTCTGGATC
>NC_060950.1:367202-400985 GCF_022045245.1 Lucilia cuprina | reverse complement strand
TGGTACTTTTTCGTTCTTCAAAAGGTACAAAAGGCTTTAAACACATCATGGTGAAGGGTATATAAGATTCGGCACAGCCGAATATAGAACTCTTACTTGTTTTATTTTGTTTTGTTTGTTTTTGTGAATTCTGTTCGTGTATTTGGATGTAGGTTGGTTTTATCGCGTTGTTTATTTTGTTTTTGTTTTTCTGTGTTTTTCGTTACGTATGTTTAGATGTCTGTTGGTTTAGATTATATACCGGCGTATAGAGAGGCAGATGAAAAAAATCACCACTATTGCGATTTTTTTGTACAAAAATTAAAAAAAAAATGATTTTTACACAAACATTTTTGCCAAACCGTTTGTATTGTTTATATTCATAAATAACCAATTTTTTACAAAATTTATATTTCGAAGAAAAATTTACATCTGTATCTTTGCTTAAAAAAGTCGGTGTTTGTACTAGCAAAAGTGTGTTGAAAAGAAAAAAGTATGTTTGTCAAGCCGCTTGTGTAGTCTACTTGGGCCTTAAATAAAAATGAAGTTTGTATGCGTATAAACCGATTTAAAACCCGTAGCAGGAGTATTTCTGTATATTGTGTTATTGTATTATAAAAATTTACTAAACCATTTAAACATATAATAAATCCAAAAGAAGAAAGGAAAGCGAAGGTCAATGTCAATTTTTACTTTTTTCATGAACTGAGTTAATGATGCCATTTGATTACATATGTTGAATGTTTGTCTGTTGCCCTGCAAAAATTGAGTCTACTCAGCATACGCATTTAAATAGTACTCCACAAAGGATCAGGACAGGTCCACAACTTATCCAGTAGCTACATAATTCCAATTAATGTTTCAATATCCGAGGAAACGTAATCAACAAATGCATTACAACGGATTAATCTCACAACTGCACCTAAAAATATGGTATTATGTAATGCAAAATGAAATACGCCTACATAACGTATAATGTACATTATGCAGAATTTGACTTTGTAAAGTTTTGACTTCAAGAAGCTATTGCTCAGTGACCAGGAAAGATAATTAAAATAAATTTCTTTATTACTTATTAAGGTATATAAAATCGATTAGCATTAAGAATTGTTTTTGCTTTCGTTAGTAATTGCTAAGTCACGGTCAAAAATTTTTATAATCAACATAATCATCATAATTTTACTTTAATAAGTCATGCACAATGAAAACAATTTATTTTACCAAAATCGGTGTATATTTGTAGATGTTACAGGGTCCAAAAATATTTCACATTCAAAATTATGAACAATGACACATGACTCTGTATTTGAAGCAAAATTTGTTGGTTAGTTCAATTTTTTCATAAGATACAAAAAAATATATAATCCTATTAATAAAACATAAAATTTATATTTATTGACATACAATTTATATACAACCCGCGTATGTAGGGTGTTTATGTACAAGGTTAAAATAGAAAATCGGTCATAAATCTGTTTAAAAAATATTTACATATCTAATTAATTTTTGGAAAATAATAGAAAATATTACTCTAAAAGTTGATACGATATATAAATCTCAAGATATATCACTTCAAAAAAGAAAAACAAGGGAATGTAGGTATTGTCATAACGGTTAAATATAAACTTTTACATTTTTGAAGAAAACTTGAAATTTAGTATGCAAACACTAATGCCAAGTCCTCAAAACAATAAAAATAAATAAAGAAGAAGTGAAAAGTCTTTACTATTTGCTATTATAAATCTCAAAGTATTAAGTTAAAAATTTTTGGTTCCTTTTTTAAGAGTACTTTATATGGGAAATATGGTTAAATAAGGACCGATATTCATAAAAATTTGTTTTGCAATTTAAGTTCATTAACATTCTGAAAAGAAAAAGTCCTAAATAAACTGTCATAAGTATTCAACAACATTAATTTTTTTCACAATCGATATTAAACAAGTAAAAGTTCTATATTCGGCTGTGCCGAATCTTGTATATCCTTTACCATGGTGTATTAAAAAACAGTCAGTACGAAAAAGTCCTCTTTTACATCACTTTCTTCGGGCTCAACATGCTTAAATTCATGTTTCTAGATTCAATATTATATAAAATTCAAAAGGGTACCTTTTGAAAAACGAATTAGTAGCCAAACGGTTCAATATTATAGAAAATTCAAAAATGAACTTTTAAAAAACTAAAAGTACCAAACAGTTCACTTTTTCCGGTTATCACCTAATTCCGAACCTACATGCTTAATTTCATGTTTCTACGTTCAATATTATAAAAAAATTCCATCGTAGAACGAAAAAGTAAGAGTTCTATATTCGGCTGTGGCGAATCTTATATACCATTCACTATGGTGTGTTAAAAAAAACAGTCGATATCAAAAACTCCTCTTCACATCACTTCCTTCGCGCTCAACATACTTAATTTCATGTTTCTAAGTTCAATATTATAGAAAATTCAAAAAGTACCTTTTGCAGAACGATTTGTTTTAGTCTAATCCGTGCTCTACATACTTCATTTTATGTTTCTAAGTTCGTTATTATAGAATAATTATAGAAAATACCAAAAAGATCCATTTTATGTGCTCTCACCTAATTCCGAATCTACATACTTAATTTCATGTTCCTAGGTTCAATATTATAGTAGATTCAAAAAGTACCTTTTGAAAAACGAAAACAGTACCAAAAACTTCTCTTTTATGGGTTCTCACCTAATTCAGACTCCACATATTTAATTTCATATTTCTAGGTTCAATATTATAGAAAACTCAAAAAGTACCTTTTGAAAAACGAAAATGTATCAAAAAGTTATATTTTATGTGTTCTCACCTAATTCCGAATCTACATACTTAATTTCATGTTCCTATGTTCAATAGTATTCAAAAAGTACCTTTTGAAAAGCGGAAAAGCACCAAAAAGTTCCCATTTATGAGCTGTCACCTAATTCAGACTCCACATACGTAATTTCATATTTCTAGGTTCAATATTATAGAAAATTCAAAAGTGCCTTTTAAAAAACAAAAAAGTTCCCGCCTAATTCCGAGTCTGCATACCTACTCAATTTCATGTTTCTAGGTTCAATATTATAGAAAATTCAAAAAGTACCTTTTGTAGAATGAATAAGTATTAAAATATCCGAACGGACATAGCTAAATCGACTCTGAAAATGATTCTGAGCCAATTGGCATACGTTAAGGTGGGTATAGGACTAATATTATTGTGCGTTACAAACATCAGCACAAACCCAATATACCCTCCCCACTAAAGTGGTGTAGGGTATAAAAAGAGGAAAATTTTATTTAATTAAATTTTCGTGTTTATACCCTACATCCAGAAATATTGGTCCTATACCCATCTTAATGTATACCAATCAGCTTAGAATCACTTTCCATGTTCAGAGCTATGTCCGTCTGTGTGTCCATGCAAAGTTTGTGCGCACGCTACTGGTTAGTTTAACATTTCATCAATATATAATTTTAAACATTTTCACTATTATTGCAGTTTTTACACCCTACACCACTTCAGTGGGGAGAGTATATTGGGTTTGTAATAATATTTGTAACGCACAATAATATTGGTCCTATATCCATCTTAAAGAATCAATTTCTGAGTCGATTTCAAAATATCAAAACCTAGTTCTATACTAGCTTTGATGACCCTAATGAACTTTATAATTATAGTTCGTCGTTCAACCCTAGCCCATATGAAAAACCCCTTTCAAAATTTGACTTAAGTGTTCACAGTTTGATTCAACAAGTAATGACTTAAGTATATCTGAGGCAAGGTACAATTCAACTTAAATGTTTTATTATAAAAACTAATTTGCATTGTACTTTTTATAACAGGTGTAGGGTATTATATTGTCGGCCTCGCCCGACTATAATTTCTTGCTTGTTAAATAATTTGTTTGGTTTTGCTAAGAGTTGGAAAAGCTGTAAAGAAAAATAAAGGCGGGAAAGGAAAAAAAGAAAGTAATAAAGGGAAAAAATTGAAAAGAAAATGAATATTGAATAAAAAACATAAATAAAAGAAGAACAATTTTAACTGTAAGATAAGTGAAGATACACATACATAAATTTTGGAAACGCTGAAATAAGTAAGTTTGCGATCAGAAGCAAGTCGATTTAAAAAATTAAGTTTTACACAAAACAATACTCAGGCAACGTAACATTACATAACCGTCATTTAAAAAAAAATAAAAAAAAATTGATTATACTTATCATACCACATGTATAAATAACGTAAGACAATGGTACACAATAAATAGTTTAAGTAGAAAATAAACATTTACTGAATTTATTTTTTTATTTTATTTTGATCTGTTTTCACATTATACATTTTTCATATTTATTATGTTCGTTTACATTAATAGTTAAAATAAATTTATTAATATATTGTATTTGTTTAAATAATTTACATAGTTGAAAGTATAGCTGTAAAATGTGAATGGAATAAAAAATAAAAATAATAAGGGTTTTCATTTAAACGCTTAAGTTTCCCATTTGTGCAAGTGGGCAAGTTTATTCGACTTGTTTCATGAAATCCCTGTTTAAATTCTGTTCAATTACAATATTTATAAACACTTAAATACAATGTCAAACAAAATCAAAAAATAATAAATAAATTATTTTAACAAAAAAAATTACAAAATATGTTTAAAATGTGAATATTTAAGTCCATAAATTTAAATGTGAACAATAGCGAACGGATTTATTAAATGCACAATGTGTTGGCGCAAGTTTGCCAGTCTAAATAGTCGCTCAGACTTATGAGGGTTGTGCAAATTAATTTCCATACAAGTCAATTGGTAGAATGGAAACATGCACAGGTTGCACAGTTTACGAGGATTTTGAACGTTTAAATGAAAACCCTTAATATCATTAAACTTAAATTTCTAATTATAAATAATTTCTAAAATAAATTATATTTTGCATAATAAAAATTATTACATTTGATTCGTAAAAATTAAATTTTTTATTAAACACATTTTATATATTTGAAAACAAATTAATATGTATGTAATTAATAATCATTTTATAATATCCTATATTAATCCTATATTAGCGAATTTTGTGTAATAAAAAACATAAATTAAAATATTTAAAAACAAAATCTTAAACAACAAAACATTAGCAAACATACTAAAACATATATTGTTCTAAACATCCGGCCAATTTCGCGAATATTTCGTAGATTTTAATCTGAAAATCATAAAGAAATAACAAAATTTCCAAAGAAAATTTCAAACACTTTAACAAAAAGGAAAATATAATTTAAATTTGAAATAAGTATTTAAAGGCAAGGCTTCTAGATTTTGTTTCAAAAAAAATTAATATGAAAAAAATTATATAATTTAGGAACTTATTCTTAAATGTTATTAATTTTTTGTCAATGAAAGCATTTATGCTGAAACTTTTTTCTGTGCAAACCTTTTAAAAAATCTATACAAAATAAAAATCAATTGTAGCGAGTTTTTTTGTTTTTCTCGGTTTTTCTGAACCACTTATCAGAAAAAATCTAACAAAAAGGTTTCTCTCAGTATTAAGCTGCAAAAACACAATATTATAAATTGTGATCACAATAAACAGATCACAGTTGATGATCGTAAATATTTAAGAAGTTATACCCATATTTTTTGGGTCAGCTTTTTAAGTTAAGTATAAATGTACTTCCTTTTATATTTCATATTGAAGATTAGTTTTTTAATTATTTTTTCACTAAAATTGAAAAAAAAGAATCTGACAAATATGTATTAGGAATTACATTTTATTATTTTTTTGAAAAAAGTAACATTAGTGGCTCGTAAGTAATTTATTTCCTTATTTATTTCATTTTTTTGTAATACAAAGCCTACAAAGGAAACAATATTGATATGACACAGAAAATAATGCCTGAGATCATATAAAAAATATATACATATATTAAAATATATAAACAAAATATACAAATCTATTGAGTTTTATTTATTTTATTTCGTGATTGTTGTCAGTGTTCATGTACAGAAAATATAACTTTTTTTCTTTCTTACAAACACTTGGACTTATCCTTATTACTTCATCATCAAAATTATTTATGTAGAATTTAATCGTGTTATTAATGTTTATTAGTGAATTTTGATCTTCAAGTCTTTTTCTGAATGGAAGTTTGTATGATATTTGATATTTCAATTTCTTTTAATCTAAGTTTAGCCGATTTTTGTTGACATTTTAGAACATTTAACATTATTCAAAGACGGGGTACGAATAAGCAAAACTTTTTTGCAACTGTGAATTTAAAAAAAGAATTGTCAGATATTCAAATTTCAAAGCAAATTGAAAAAAATTAATTTGTTTGAATAAACAAAAACTAAAACAGTTAACAAATTTAGCTTTACCTAAAAACCAGAGACAGTAATTGTTATTAATTAATTATTTTTATTTAAAAAAAAAAAACTTAAATTAAAAATTTTATTTGGTTTGTATTTCGTTTCTCTGAAAATGCAAACTGCTTTTGATTTGTATTTTTCCCCAAAAAATTACTGGAAACTTTTTCAAATAAAAATTCATAATAAAAAACACAAATAATTTTTAAACCATAAGGCTCGAATAAAAATCAGACAATGATTTTTATGGATATGAATATGTAATGAATATGATTTTCGAAATAATATAAATAAAATTCAATGTTATTTATTTTTTGTATGTATACTAAATTTTAAAAATAATTATTTTATTTTAATATTTTGCATACTTTTATTCACATTTTACGGCTATATTTGTAAGAAATAAATTAAAAATATTTTCATTTATTTACACATATTGGTTGACCCCTTAACATAACCTTATAACGGAAAGGAGTAACTTTCTTTGCTTATTATAAATAATTTTAAACATTGTAAAAGGCCAATTTTAAACTAATTATTTCTATTATATTTGTAAGAAATATATTAAAAAATATTATAATTTATTTACACAAATTGGTTGACCCCTTAAAATAACCTAATAACGGAAAAGAGTAACTTTCTTTGCTTATTGTAAATAATTTTAAACATTGTAAAAGGCCATGCTTAAACTAATTATTTCTATTAATTCGATATTTGAAATGAGAGCATTATTACTAATTTGATTTGGTTCACTTTTGTTTTAAGTTTATTTAAGAGAATTTATGTGTAATATTAATTTTACAGTATCATCTATAGTTTTAATTTCTTACCCATTATTCATTCATATTCATTTTATTTTATAAAACGTTTATAAAATAAAACGTTGTTTATTAATAAGGATTTTATTCATAATTACATTTTTATTTGATAAACTGTTTATAAATCAAATTTTGTATGGAAATTATGTTTATAAACCTTTTACAAAATAAAATGTTACTTCTAAACAAGAGTTAGCAATTTTTGGTAAGTTAGTTTGGTTTTTTTAAATATGTTTTGTTGATGTTTGTTTTCTTATAGAAAAATTTTATACATATGTAAATAAGGAAATGTAGTCAGTCATGGTCAACCATATGCATCGCTCATTTGCAACATTACTAGCATAATACATCGTTTCGATGTTTACATGAAGAAATTACCGAAACACCGAAAATAATAGACTTTTTTGAAAAAAGTCAAAAGTATTACAACTGTATATGTTTTGCAAAAATTTTTAGTTATGCCAGCGGTTAAACAAATGAGCGATATCATTATTATATTTAAAATTATTTTTATTCTAAAAAAAAAAAACACATATGTATAGTTGAGTTCAAAATGAGAGGATTAAAAATTTCAAAAGTTTTAAATATAAATTTTTAGTGAATGATTTATATATTTATTTCAATATTTTTTTTAATTAATTATATTTTTTAATTCGTTATATAATTTTTATAATCCTTATTTTAAATATTTATTAAAAATATACATTTTTTTAGTTTACATATATACAAAATGTATTGCTCTTTCATCGAAAATATTATTTATTAATGTGCAGCAATACAAACATCAGTTATATCGGTCAAGATTTTTTTTAAAGCTTCCAGGTAATATGTTTATCTAACCTTTGGTCTTAGATTTCATTCTACAATTTATTAGGCTATACTATACTCATTCCTATATTTTTTCGATTGAAAAAATAAAACGAAGTACTTCCAAAAGAATAACATTTATCCCCACTTCAAAGTTAGCGCTATAGTTTTTTAGCTTCTATGGAAGTGATGTTTATTGACGAAAAGAATCCATTTTTTCTTTTTTTTAAAGATGTATTCATGTTTGAAACTACCTCTAAATGTGTTACTTGGTAAACTTTATCGGTTTTTCGTTTTGTATGTTTAGATATCTGTTGGTTAAACCGTCTTGTCTATACTCGAGCAAAATTACATACATCAATACCCAACATACCCGATTATGTCATACAATTTATATGGCTATTTCTTTTTTTTATACATTTCTAGTGTATAATTCAGATAATTATAAAAAAGATTTTAATAAAACGTCTTTTTATATAAATTAAATAGTTTTTGATCATAAACTATCAAATTTTAGCAATTTTTTTAAGTTTTCTCATTGTTTTCTTATTGACAAAAATATCATGTGCAAATAACCTAAAAAAACGCCTTTGTAACGTATTCTGTACATTAGGCAGAATTTGACTTTGTAAAATTTTGAAATTATTACTCAGTGACCGTGAAAGATAATTGAACAAAACTTGTTATATATTATTTATTAAGGTGTACAAAATCGATTAGCATTAAAAAATCCAAGTATTCAAGCCATTTAATGATGAAAACCTGATTTTTTGGAGTAGGCTTTATATATGTAGATCGTTATTCATAAAATTCGCTTTTCATAGTGTTTATAATTGAAATATAGACGTTAAAGTATTTTTTTTTTTTTGAAACTGTGTATAGGCGATAGAGTTGATTATTAGAAAATTGGAAGCATCATTTAGGCTTATCGACTCAAATAATGTTTTGAATCAATATTAAGTACTTTAAGGTAGGACGAATATTTTAGATCATGCAATACTATCTCAACAAAAGTGGTATAGGTTATAAATAGAATTCATTGTAAAATTCTACATCGAACAATTGTTGAAATTAAGTTTGATGTACTTTAAAGTTTACGAAACTTTTTAACACAATGCTTATAATTCACAATTTTTTGTAGATGTACATTTTGAAATAGTTCTGAATGACAACCAAAATAGTAGTTTTGTAACATAATGGTACTTTTTCCAAAAACATTTTATTTCAAAATAAACATATTACTTTTTCTTTATTTAACTTTTTATTTGCATATGTGACTTTTGACAACCTGCTATGGCAATGACTAATCCTAATAAACTAAAAAATGTATAAATAATCACCTTTGCTAAATTCTCTATTATATATCCTAAGTCGCGATTCTTCCATCGTATTTATAATTTACTTTAAACTATCCTCAGCTTATAATATTGGTGATCCTCTAACCAACCAAGTATATATTTACATAGTGAAACCAAAATGAACAGGTTTCAGATCTGAATGATTACGATCTCCTTTGAACAACTAAAATTGGATTCATCATATTACTAAATTCGAAACGAAATCTAATGTGGACCAGATTTATTGCTAAAGTCTAAATTTAAAAATTTCGGGAGATTTCAGCTATTGTGTTTAATTATGACATTTTAAGGGTAGAAACACTTTATAGGTTTTTAAATCGTTCATGTGACAAAAAAATTTACAGTGTTATTTGTAAAAAAGTACTAAAAACGAAAAAAGTACCACAGTACTGAATTTTTCATGCCGGATAGATAGAGAAAATTATATTTTAATATGTTCAATGCTGTTCCATGACATACTCTAATTATACAGTGTACATTAGGAATATAAGTATTGAGAGGTTTAATTTATTTTATTTTCAAAATAAACCTAGCCTGTTGGTCATAATCGGTTACAAATTTCTACTTAAAAAATTTACTTAAAAAATATAATCGAAATATAATATAATAATAATATAAATATATTATATTTTATTAATAATCAAATCAATTGCATTGTATATATAAAAAGTTGTACCACCAAAATTAAAATCTAACTCAAAATGTCAATATTATTATAATTTATAATATTATAATAATTTAGTTAATTAATTACATAGGTTTATTAAAATTTGTTGGCTTGCTAACTCTATTACTTCTGCGTAAATTGACAGTATTAGTATCTTAATTATTTTTTAATTTTAATATGATAAGAATTTCTTCTATAAATTCTTTCATCAATTAAATTTTTTACAATATAAGATCTGGGAGTATTATTATAATTAATAATCATTCCAAGTATCAACTTTTTCGACGAATCAATTTTAAAAAAATATTTCATCTCCAATTTTAAAATCATTTCTTTTCTTTGTTTTTCTTCTCTAAATTTTTAACTTTATTCTCCAATTCCTCCCTAATGATGAAGTCTTTGACTTTAAATATATTAATTCAAACCACTTTTTCCAGGAATTTTCTAATATATCACAAACAATTTTCTCCAAAGGTAAATTTGGAATTTCATGAGGATTTAATGGCTCTTTAGCCATAGATGTCCCAATTTCCTGACACTTTCCACATTTCAAAATGAAATTCTCAATATCCTGATTAATATTAATCCAATAAAATAATTCAGCAGCTCCTTTCCTTGTCTTTTCCCATATGACTTTCATGTAACTTTTGTAAAAAAACTCCTAGGCATGTTATATCATTTCTTTTGTTGAAATATTGAAATATTCCTTAATATTTTCTGGTATTTTAGCCTTTAATGGTCATCCTTCTAAACAATATTTCCGTATTAAACATAGTCTCTCATCATTCTGAGTAGCCTTTCCTATTTTTTCCAAAATGTCATCCGTTACATTCACAGTATGTATCATTTCAGTTACGCCTCTTTCATGCTCCTTATTGCCTGTATAAATATAATTTCTGAAAAAATAATCTGCGGCAACTATACTTTTACCAGGTCTATGTATGACCTCTACATTATATGGAAACATTTTTAACATTAGTCTCTGTAATCTTTAAGATCCTATCTTATTTATATTCCTTTTAAAAATAGTATCTAGAGGTTTATGATCTGAAATAATAAAAAGGCTGGTATAAAACTTACTTTGGAGCTTTTTGTCTAGATACGAGTATATTGAACATAGTTGTATGGGACCACTGGTAATCTACAAGTTCGAGTACTAATATTTACACTTGGTAATACCAATAATTACTGATTTTGAATTAAAAAATTTTAATTTTGTTTCGAAACTTATATATTTTTTCGAATTACTTTATGGATAGGAACGATTTGAAAATTGTATAAAAGTCATAAGCCTAGCAACTAAATTTTTAAATCATTTTCATTAAATTTTTGGTAAATCAGACAAATTAGCCTTCATAAAAGACAAAAAAATATTAAACAAAATTTGTCATAGAAACATACATAATAACATTCTTGAATTTTTATTGAAGATAATTGTTTTTGCGCCGTTTCTAAAGATAAAGTTGTAGTCTAGATTATGAAGGAAACTTATACATATATCAATAATTCTTTATGTTTGTTTATACTCAATAACTGTTTTTATAATAAAACATTGTTCAAATTACTAATTTATAAACTTGAAATGTATTTTAGTTTTAAGTTGTAATAAACTATCTAACTTTTTTATAATTATAAAAATAATATTTGAAGGGCTTGCCGCATCAACATGATAACCAATCGATATCAAATACGGATTTAATGAGCTTAATGCACTACCACACCCACCAAAAATATATTTCATAAAATTTAATTATATTATTTTATTTTGCGAAAAAATATAAGGACTACTTGTATAAATTCCATATAATTTGTTTGTTTTTTTTTTAGTTTTAAATAGTTTTTCTCAATATTTTTATATTGTGCCGTACGAAATTACTGCTATAAGCTCCCCATTTATTTTTTATTTTTTTATTGTATTTCTTTAAATATTTATTTTTTACTAAATTAAAAAAATACTCAATCTAATTATATAGTTTTATACATAAATACGTACTAAGGGAAATGTTTTTTATTATTAAATAAAAACGTGTATTCTTAATTTATACTACTAGACGATGTCGTTGACGTATCACTGTGCAAAGAATTATTGGATGATGTCTTGTGTTCTATTTCTGAAGTATTTAGAGTACTAGCACATAAATTATTAGCCAAATTTGTTGCTGGCGTACATGATGTAACATTATGTCGACACGGCTGAGGTGAAGTAGGATTTGATAAGCCAGATTCATGGATAGGCGATAAAGTCGGTGATCGTGTACGCAAAAAGTGTTTACGTCGTTGTCGTCGATAGATATTGTTGACTGTTGGTAATCGTGGCATGGGGTTGTATGGGGAATTTGTGATATTGGTCGGTTGAGAAGAGACAAAAGCTAAAGTTTCCGCCAATTCTTCTAAATCTGCAGTACTCGGAATACGTCTACGTGTAGGAGGAGGTAATGCTGGAGGCACTGTTATACCAATGGGAGTAGTATATGTCACTGAAGTGTCATCTCGTATGATCGAAGTGGGTAATACAGACGTTTTAAATGTGGCAGTGCCTTGAGAAGAGGGTGTTGTCATG
Organism: Lucilia cuprina; assembly: GCF_022045245.1. Classification (NCBI taxonomy): domain Eukaryota; kingdom Metazoa; phylum Arthropoda; class Insecta; order Diptera; family Calliphoridae; genus Lucilia; species Lucilia cuprina. The sequence continues at coordinate 388,448 of NC_060950.1, read as the reverse complement.
CCACTACTGTTATCTGAGTAACTGCTTGGTTCTCTCGAGCTTTCAGTGAGTGAGTTATTTGGCGAAATTGTTGTGGCAGAGGAACTCGATGCGTATGAGTGTTTGTGTTTGCAACAGCTATCTTCTTTTTGTAAATAAATTGGTCTAACCTGATTTTGTTTGAGACTCTGATCTGTGTTGTGCTGCAGTCTACACCTCGGTCTTCTGTAACGATTTATGACACGCATAAAGTGCCGAAATCTAGACACTGGCCACGTTCTATTGTTATGCAAGTTCGCTTGTGTAACCTTAAGACTATCCTCCGTGCTCGATGAGTTGTGTGGAATTTGGTGTGCACTATTGCCATTTGGATTTACGTAATTCATAGAAAGTTCTTCTTTGTGCGCCATTTTTACAGCCAGCTCTTGGTGATGTTTGTTAGCCAAAGCAGCTATAATATCATTCGGTACGTCAGGACTATCAGGAACTGCAGAGCAACAGTTCCATTTTCTACGCCATCTCTGATGCTTAGAAATAGTCTGCATGCAACAACGTTTTTGAGCAGCCGATGTTTGTACAGATGAATGCGATTTCCCAGAGGAGGTACGTGACATCTGTTGAGGATCAGACTTTTGGGTTGATGTTTTATTCGTTTTGGATTTAGATTCTCTTTTAGCAAAAATGGGGCTTCGAAGGCGAAAAGAACAAAATGTACATTGTTCGGTGTATTGAAGGAAAGAACGACGGTTGTTTAGGGTTGCCGTAGCAGTCTCAAGATTCTTCACTAGCATTGCTTTGGTTGTAGCACCACTTAACCTTCTTTGTGTGGAAGCTGCCTTAAAAGACGTGCAGCAGTGAAATGTGTTAAACGCATCAGCATTGTCTTCAGATGTGGAGTCTAAGTCAGTATTAGCTCCTGAGATGTGAGCTATGGTCAAAGGTGTCTTGATATTAGATTCTTCTAGCAATGAACACATGTAATACGTCTTTAAGGCAGTCTGATGATATTCTCTAGAGTTTGCACAGCAATGAAAATTTATATGCGGATTGGACTCTAATTGATAAGAGTTTTGTTGCCCTAATGTCAGATCTGCATCATTAGGATGACGTCGTTTAGAACACATATAGAATTGGCCACATTCTGAGGTCCTTTTGGACGGATGATTATTTGTAGGTGGATTTAATTGAGAATCGATTTGTGAATTTTTGGCTGTAGCTGCTAACTTATTTTTAGCTTCCTGGGCTTGGCGATGATTACGAATATACTCATAGGTAGTCAACCCCAAAAACGAGATGTAAATATGAAAAAAACAAAGATGTAACAGTAGACCTGCTGTGATGGCTGCCAACAAGCCCAAACATCCCAATAAAATGAGAAATATAGTGTGACTAACAGCAATACCGGCAAAAGATACTGAAGAACTGTTGTGTGATATATATGAGGAATCCTTAGTAATGTTTTTGGTTATATCATCATCATTCAGAGAGTTTATTGTGCTGGAAGTATTAATTGCTAAAGAGTCATTTAAGCTATCCTTGATTAGCAGTGTGACATTTTCCATCAATGTGGGTAAAGTAGAGTTTTCCGTAAATAAAATTTCTTCATAGTCAGTATCCGTATAATTAGGTGACGTATTTGTTTCATTGGACGTTCCATTCAATATAAAATATTGACTTCCGTCTACCGAATGGTCTTCAAATAACCGTGGCGAGGGATACCAATAACTAAGCCATTCTGGTTGGAGATAATATAACACAATCTGAGCTATAACCGCTAATAGTATTACCAGAGTAGCGCAAACTGCACTTACGACACACATTAGAAAAGCGACATAATTTCGTGAACCTATACAATGATTTAACCATTTGCAGTGATGATCAAATTTACCCACGCATTTATTGCACACTGAGCAATGTTTCGTGCGGTGCGATGAGGTGCGTATGTTACACAAATGGCACCGACCGTTCTCTATAACATGGGCGTGTTTGGACCGATCAAATTCGGGAACAATACGATCGTTACGATGAACTCTGCGTAGTTCACGATCTGCAGGATCTATTAGTAAGGCTACTAGATGGGATACTATATGTACGATATATAGACCAGTTATCAAGCCATAAAGAGGTCCCTGTATGTCTGTGTTAAACGTAGGTATTAATATCCAATAAGCAGCTAAACCAAATAATATCAGTACAAACCAACCAAATAGCTGTAGCGGATGTAAAGGGGTCTGTAATCCATTTATACGTCTTCCCTTACGATGATGCACATCGGCAATATTTTCTTGGAAGGAAATGCAATGAGAAAACTTCCATGGACCTGCTAAAGAATTTGGACTTCTTATATTGGCCAAATGATTGTTGTTATTTGAACTAGTAGAGTTTTCTATTGGCTGTTGTGTTTCTTTTTTACTAAAAAAATTTATAATTTTTGATGCAGTTGTATGGGTCTTATGAGTTTTTATTTGGGTTAGTTCTGTATACAGTTTAGGATTCTTGGCATAATCATTTATACTCGCTGTAGTTATAGTAATTATATTTTCATCGGTATTAACAGATTTATCATTTTTACTTATATTATCATCACTATATGACGATATTAAGGCAATGCCGTTTTGTGTGTGATCTGAATGTATTTCTAATTCAGCATCTTTGAATTGAGTTGTACTTTCCGCTGTAGCTTGAATAGGTTCCTGTTCATTACACTCTGGTTGCATGTTGCTTTAAATTTAACATTTGTCTTGATATCTTGAAATTTTGAAAAGATATAGGCAAATAATATCAGGCGTTGTTGAAATGAAGTGATTATTTTTTTTCTGCTATGGAAGGAGTAAATATAAATGAAATTAGGAATAAAACTACTTACAATTCGACCCAACATTACAGTTTCAGCGAATTTTAAATATCATACTTGTAATTTTTAAATAAAGTTGTATAAAAAATTTTTGTTTCTGACGAAATGCACTATACTTAATTAAAAATTAAGAATTATAAAGATTGAAGTTATAGTTTTTTTTTTAATTTCAGTTCATTTTTGCGTGATTTTAAACTATCGTTTATCTTTATGGCTACGTCACTTTTTTATTTTTTTACAATAATATACGTACAATTTTCACCATTTCTTTATTTTGTTTATGTTATTAATACTTTTCAGATATTGTTTATATTATTATTGTTTATATTATTAATTACATTTCAGATAATATTCTCATTAAAAAACTAGTTCTACAAACTCTGTTCTTATTGTCATATGTGATGATTGCAAAAAATGTACATATCGATTATTTACTACAAGACTGCCATAATCCAAAATAGGCTTTTGAGGAATATGTGGGAGTAATTCATTTTATCCGAGAATTCGTGGGTCTTGAAAAATAGTTTGTAATAACCGAGAATTCGTTATAACCGAGTTTGACTGCGTGAAATATGATTATGAACATAATCATATTATAAAGTATATATATATTCTGGATCCTTATAGATAGCTGAGTCGATTAAGCCACGTCCGTCTGTCTGTATGTTTGTTGAAATCAGTTTTTAGAGGAACCCAGATATCTTTTTTCGAAAGGTATTTTTTGAATTTTCTATAATATTGAACCTAGAAACATAAAGTTAAGTATGTAAAGTGAGAAGTCAAAAAGGTGGTACTTTTTTGTTTTTCAAAGGGTACTTTTTTAATTTTCAATAATATTGAACCTAGAAATAGTAAATTAAGTATTTAAAGTCTGAATTAGGTGAAAACCCATATAAGGGAACATTTTGGTATTTTTCGTTTTTCAAAAGGTACTCTTGAGTTTTCTATAATAATAAACTTAGAAACATGAAATTATGTATGTAGGGTCCGGATTAGACGAGAGCACATCAAAGGAGATTTTTGGTACTTTTTCGTTCAACAAAACGTACTTTTTGAATTTTCTGTAATATTGAACCTTGAAACATGAAATTAAGTATGTTGAGTCGAAATTAGGAGAGAACGGAAAAAGGGAACTTTTTGGTACTTTTTGGTTTTTGAATTTTCTATTATATTGAACCTAGAAATTAAGTATGTAGGATTTAAATTAGGTGAAAACCCATAAAAGGTAACTTTTTTGTATTTTTTCGTTTTTCAAAAGTAACTTTTTTTAATTTTCTATAACATTAAATCGAGAAACATAAAATTAAGCATGTTGAGCCCGAAGCGAGGACTTTTTGACACTGATTGTTTTTTTTTTAACACACCATGGTGAAGGGTATATAAGATTCGGCACAGTCGAATGTAGAACAATACACAATTACCTTGTAGATATTTTTCAATTTATTAATTCCAATAACCTAGCCAATAATCGGCCATAATCGGAAATAAATTTGAAGTCCACTACAACTCGAATTTTAGATTATGACAGTTTTGTAGTAAATAAGCGATATGTTTGTAACTCTTCGTTATTTTATATTAACTAGATAAAACATGATTTAATTTAAAAAAATTAATTTTATATTCATTATGACAAATAATTCATTTTAGGTTTTATATACATGTTTGTATGTATACATATGTAAAAAATAATCGCACAATTAATATTTCATTTTATCGGGTTAGTACAATTCACTTTTTTAACATTTTTTATGTGTACAGTTTGTTGATTTTTTCGATTTCCTATTTTTTATTTTTTTTATAAATATTTATGTTTTTCACATCTGTATTAAAATATTTTTTAATACGTACATACATACATACATACATACATACATACATACATACATACATACATACATACATACATACATACAACCCACATTCATATGTATGCTTCAGAGTCCGAAAAAAAAAAATTATTTACAGAAAATTAATACATGGAATGAGATAACAGATTGTTAAAGAAATCCTTTAGTCAAGGTTACAGGGTTTTCTTTTGCTTTTATTTTTGAACGAAACACGGAAAATCCATTATAAAATAAGATTTAAACATTCATAGTATGTACACATTCATTCAGAATTCTTAAGCAAGTACGAATAGTATGGTTTCAAAAGTTGAATGTTAATTAATTTAGATTTATTCATATTCGTATTTCTTTCACTTCCTTTTTTTGTGTTACACAAAGGATTTTTTAATCGTGCGCATATTTTTGTTTAGTTTTTTTGTCGTTCATACGTTTTTTTATTTTATTTTTAAAGTTTAAGTATTTTTTTTGTATTTATTTTTGTTTTCATTTGGTTTTAAATAATAAGTTAAATATATTTCTTTAGTTCGTTGTAAATGCATAACACTTGAAACATGAATTTTAGAAACTATTGATTTTTTTTACGGTTTTTTAGTATATAAGTCCTGAATGGTACGTCGTTTTGAGGGAGTGTCTTCTTTTAAAAAGTCCAAACCTGTGCATTGGGTCATAATTCTATTTTAAAACCTAAAAATATTAAAGTGTAAATTCAGTTTTATTGATTTTATTATTCATTGAAGACAATAACCTAGAGGAGAGTAATAATTGTCAAGAGGAAGGAGTGTTTATGAGAAATTCTATTTTAAATTTAGAAGATTTTTCCCATAGTCACCGATTTTGACAAAATTTTGTAAACACGTAAAGGAATTTTGTGATATTATAGTACTTAACACATATTTAGATTTCATTTTTCTCTATAAATAAATCGTTAGAATCGTTCTCTAGACTTGCTTAAATGTTAAATTGCGGTTCATATTAATTTCCGAGATATGTAAATCTTTGCAAAAATGTTAAAGTATATTTTTTAAAATGTTGAAAATTATACCTATAAATTAATTTCAAATTTTCATTTTTATAACTATTTTGTGTTGAAAAATTAAAAAAATTTAATTAAAAATCATTTTTAATATTTTGAACAATTTCTTGTAAATACACATGTACATTTTTTTTATCATATCTTGTAAAATTGTTGAAATACCACAATAAAACAAAACATTACATACAAATTAAAAAAATAAAGATTTTTTATTTTATTTTAATTTTTTATAATCTTTCTGAACACACTTGGATGGAAGAATTATCTTTAACACGTGAAAATTCGCTTTTCCCGAAATTTTAAGCACCAGAGTTTTTAAAATAAATAAAATTATTTCATTTCTCATGGCCTTGTTGGAAAGATAAGATTTGGTCGAAATTTTAATAAAATAAATATTTAATGGCACAATTTTTGAAGAATTTAAAAAAGTTCTAATTTTTACACAATTTTACAATTTTCAATCGTTTTCCGATATTTGAGGAATTATTAAATATTTTAATCCAAATAATTGGAATCGGTAAAATCTAAATGTTCTCTTATTGGCTGAGTGGAAAATTAAATGAGTGTAATTTCCCGAGAAGTTCTTATATTTTATTTGTACTCATGACAACACTTCATCATTTCCCGTGTTTTTTTTACACCCTTATTCATAAACATTTTATTTTTTAAAAGGTTTATAAAACAAAATTTCAATACGAAATTCGATTTATAAATTATTTGTAAAATAAAATTTGTTTATGAATAAGGCATTTAAACTCTTCTCTTTAAATAACAAAATACCATATTGAACAATTATCAATACATACATATGTATGTGTAAAATGTATTTAAATATATTTACATAAGTATGTAAATGAAATGTAATAAAAAAGTATTAGCAATTTGTATTTAACTTTCATTTACGATTTTTAAACGCAAAAATTGTAGCTTGTTTTTTGTTATAGTTGTTATACACAATCACATGTATATAAATATATGTGTATGTATATATGTATTAATGTACATACGTATTTATTTTTTGCAATTAACTGTATTTCGTTGTCACTATAATAGGCCTTTTTTCCAATTTGTTTTCCTTTTCTTTTTCTTCGTTATTTCAGTTTGTGAACTATAACGTTTTTTCATTGCCGTGGAGATAAACAAAATGAATAATATTCACATCCATATTTACTCGCAAGGATAAATAGTGAGTATGTGAGTTGAGTCTGAGCAGAAAACAAAATTTTGTACTCCACACACAACTACTAATACATATGTATGTATGTCTGACTAATAAAAAGGCACAATCCAATAAAAAAATTAAATATGTAAAATGTAACTATTATTTTTTATTTCTCCCTATAATGATAATAATGTTGGCAGTTGTTGTTTTTAAACTGGGGGAAAAAGTACATATGTACTTAAGTTATTAGATTTATTTTCAGGCAGTTGAATTTATATTTTTTTAAATAAAATTGCTGGTGGTGTTTTTCTTTGCACATACACACAATTATATAATGTATTTTCTGCAACTTTTACAAACACAAAAATGTATACACAAACACTTTAATCCAAATAATAAAACGTTTTTTTTTTTATTTCTTTCTTTTAAAGTTTTCCTACCGTTATTTAATGTCTATTCTGTTTAAAATTCGTTAAGCAACTGAAGAAAATTTACAATTTTCGTAGTGAAAGTTTTTTCTCCTTCTAACGTAAAGCTTTTTGATGTTCTCTTGTTTCTCAGTATTTCTCTTCATCACAACTCTCCGTATTTGTCACAGAGAGGAGTTACATATATAATATCGTACTTCGTGCATTTTCGAAATAAATCACTTATTAATTGAAAAGACGACCACTATTTGTATACCCTTTACCTTCGTTTGTCATTCCGTTTGTAATTTCTACAATATAATTTTTAGACCCCATCAAGTATATATACATATCTTCATATATTATAGGTAGCGAAGTCGATTTAGCCATGTCTGCCCGTCTGTATGTTTGTTGAAATCAGTTTTAGAAGACCCCAGACATCTGCGAGTTCCGAATCTTCAAATCAGCACAATCAATCCATAAATAACGGAAATTTTAGCAAAAATCGGAGACAACTTCTGAAAAATGTATCAGAAAAGCTGCACTAATTTGTTGTTATTGGAAAGAAAATTGAAATTAAGTATGTAGGGCTTAAATTAAGTATTTTTTATATCATTTTTCAAAAGTCACTTTTTCAATTTATTATAATATTGATCATGGACTCTTGAAATTAAGTATGCCCGGATTAACTAAGAACCCATTAAAGGGACCGTTTTGATAGAAAGATCGGCCCCCATACAAAGTCCCCTTCAGAAAATTACTTGAATGTCCAAAATTAACTTATAAACACAAATATCGCGATGAAATTCAGCACAAATAAATATTATATAAATATAAATATATTCACAAAACTTTATCGGGGTTGATCCATATGAGCGTTGAGAGTAATTTCTGAAGTAGACCTTATAATTCAAATTTGGTCGAGAGATTTTGTTTTTATAAAACTTGTTTGTCGCTTACTGTTATTATTACGTCACTTAAGAGCGATAGGGTAATTTTCTAATGGGGATCTAATGTGAGTGGTAGGATCAATCATGTTTGTGTTGAATTTTGCTATTATTAAGCCTGTCAAGTTTCAAAAATAGATTTTTGTTATTATACAACTTGTTTATGTCGAATTTCGTCGCTATACTGCTACTGTTATGCCAGTTATGATCGCTAGAGTAATTTTCTGAAAGATTCCTTCTATTGGAGTTGATCAATTATGGTTCGATGTCCGCAATACTTCACAGTATAATATTAAATAAAAACATATGAAAATTCAAAAAGTATTTGTAGTCAAAAATGTATATATAATGTATATAATTAAAACAAAATTGTTTTTGAAGTCAATTCATAGAGTATTTGTAATGTTTCAATAAATGAAAATGTGGCCCTTTTAAAACCCATGTTTGTAAACTGTAAATGTTGGCTCTTCCGATTCAAAAGTTTGCCGACTCCTGAGATAGGGGATAAAATTTTCCCAAAATATTTTCAATTAAACAGAAATGTTTGGTATTGAAAATGGGAAAAATCAGTCAACGATTTCACAAAGCGTAAAAAGCTTTAAACATTCATAAATTCGTTGTCAGTTTTTTTACCTCCGAAATTAAATTTTGAATTATGGTGGACCTTGGAACCTAATAGCCCTACCACCCTTTTAAAGATTACTATAATGCTGATTACTGGTTTCAAAATAATTATGTGCGATGAAATTCGACATAAACAAGTTTGGTATGACCCAAAATATCCCTATGAAATTTATTGGGGACCGCTCCTTATTTAAACTTACCCCCCATCTGAGGCCCCCTTTAAAAAAATTATTATAATGCTTATTATTTTCTCCAAAATAATTATATGGCGATGAAATTCGACACAAACAAGTTTTTCTATGATATGATCAGTCGATATTTGACCCTACCAAAATATAAGGTGCGAGTACAACAACGACGTTCAACATAAATATGAACCAATATCGTTCTACAAAATTTTATGGGAATCGGTCCATAATTGACCCTACACCCCATTTAAGATCACCTGTAGAATTGACTATAACGGGTTCATATTTGACCTTATCTCCTATAAAAGGTCAAAAATCTGTGTACAACAAAGAAATTCGACATAAACATGAGATGTATGAATCAAAATCGTTATACAAAAATTTCAAGGGAATCGGTCCATAATTGACTACATCCCCATAATTTCTCTTTTAAATTCAACGAGGATCAGTACATAAGAGGCCCTCCTCCCATATAAGTTTCCTTTAAAAAATCACTTAAACGCTCATTACGAATACACTGATGAAATTCGGCATAAATATGTTTTTTCCTACAAAAATCATCCCACAAGATTTAACGATGTTCGGTTCAGAGCTGCTTTTCGAGGGGCCACTTGTATGGGGGCTATCCGAAAACGTGGACTGATATTGCCCACTTTCAATACCAAACAAACGTTACCTATAAGAAATATTTATGCGAAATTTCAACCCTCAAGCTCATTCCTTTCGGACTCTATCGTGCTTTCAACAGACAGGCAAACAGACGGACAGACATGACTAGAGTTTAATGAGGACCCAGAATATATATATATATATATAATATATTATATATATATATATATATATATATATATATATATATATATAATATATATATATATATATATATATATATAATATATATATATATATATATTATATTATATATATATATATATATATATACTTTTGTGGGTCTATGACCAATATTTCGATGTGTTACAAAAGGAATGACAAAATCAATATACCCCCATCTCTTTTGATGCTGAGCATAAAAAATAATTAAAATGTTTGTTAGAGTATTTCGTGTACGTAAAACGACTTTTAGTATATTATACGGTATTGAGACCCATTTCAAAATAATCGAAGATATTTTATTTTTCTCTGGTAGGGAAATGAGGACCATTTGGAAAGAAAATGTTTTTTTTTCGTGTTCAGTAAATTAATACGCATTCCTACATAAAGGCTGTTCCGCGTGACAATCTAATATAAATTCCACAATAATCTAAAATTTCTTAAATGGACCAATTAAAGCCCCAAACTATTTTTTAAATATTTTTGTGTATACAAATAGTACAAAGTACAAATAGTTAATTTTAATTAGTTTAAAAACTTGTTATACTTTGCTTACAAAAATGTAGAATTTAACATTATACTTATACTTTTATGATAATTATTACAAATTTTTCTTACTAGTATATATTTATATTAATGAATAAATAAATAAAAATAAATAAAAACTTTGTACTCATTTCCCGAAATATTATACATTCCAAAATGTTGCGAACTAACGCGTTTCTGAACATTGAAAGACAACACATTCCGTTAAATTTTTTTTACCAACAAATATGTTTTCTTCCATTAAAAAGAGCACACAGCAACTGTTTAAATTGAACATACTGTTTCAATTGAACTTAGAAAATTTTCTTCGAAATAATAATTATTTTAGAAAAATAAAAACAACAATTTTTATACAGCAAGGGAGCAATAATTTTAAAAAACGTTCAATAAAATATAATGTAAAGCTCTAAAAGAATTCATCAAAGAATTAACAGTTATTCATTCAATTTGATTTAATTCCTAGAATTAATTCTTAAAGCTGTCAATGATGTTGAATTAACTCTCTAATGAATTAATTCCTAAAGAATGTTAAATTCCTTCTGAATGAATTAATTTTGTTTACATTTAATCTGTTACAAATTGAATAAAAATAAATTTCAACAACTCCTATTGATATTTAAATTCCCTTTAAATGAAAAAAATTGTTTAAAATCAATCTATTACAAATTGAATAATAAATTTTACTATAACAAAATATATGTACATTTAAAATTATTGGCATTTAATGAATAAATGAATACAATTAAAGCCAGGATGCTTTAAGTAAGGTGAGGCTGCTGAATTTTATTTGTTTATTTAAAAATTGATTTTAAAGAAGCGAGGATATATGGCAACAAGACAAAACAAAGCTTTAGCGATATTTGTAAAAATACTAATACACTAATCATAATTATGGGATCAAAGCCCCATTTGGGAGGGTACGGTTGTATGGGGGCTAAGCGAAATAATGAACAATTAAATGTGGGTGATTGTGATTTCAAAATAAATTTGATATATTTGTGATGGTGCCAGCATGCTTGTACTGTGTATGAGGAAATATTAAATCCAAGAGAAAAACATTTTGGGAATAATTGTTGTATGTCTACGGGTAGGTTTTATGCTTGCGGTAAAAAAATAGATAAGTTCTTCACAAATATTTGTGTTATTCGCAACGACGTTTACCAGACAAAATTTCCGGAAAAAATTAATATTGTACTATACATGTTTCGAACATGAAAGCACAAACAAATTATTATGTAACAAAAACTGAGTAGTCATTAAATCGATTTTTAACAAACAAATCAAAAAATTTTAACCAATATTAAAATAAAATTATAATTAGAATCTTGATTGTAAATTCATAATTGTAGTCTCTAACGAATATGATAGAATTATTGTCGTTACCGCGAAGACCAAAACGAAATATTTGCATCCCTAATATAAAAGTTCAGTCTGGTCTACCGATAAATAGTCTACCAGGTTGGGAACACATACCTCTAAATTCAAAATTGCCGATGCTAAAATGCCCCGGAAATCAAGTAATATTTTCAAAAAATAAAATCGGGAGATCGGTAAAATATACGCGCACTTTTAATTAACAGTTCTCTATATAATTATGTATTTTATTAGCTAAAACATTTGAAACATGAATTTGATTCATCCGGACATGACAGATTTCCGGAGTATAACCCTTTACACGATTCCAATTTGAAAACATATTATACTAATGAAACAAACCTAAAGAGATTAAGGGAAAACGGTGAAATAACTTTGAATAACGATGTAATATGCAATTTAAAAGATTTTAATGAGTTTCGTCAACAGTTGCATAAATCGAATTTATATTATATACTACAGGAAATTAATAGAATGGTATATAAAGAGATGTAATTATTTAAACTTATTTGGTTCTTAATATTTCTTTGCAAACAGGAAGCAGAACAAATAGATAGGCTTTTAATAGCCAATGCTGAATGCATAACCAATCGTGATCATCATAACCTCTCCGCCCGCGAACATACTTATTCAAAGATTTTACATCGAAAGTGTTGTTTAGACCAGCAACGAGCAGAACGTTATAAAATACTGAACGAAAGAACATTTGAAAAACTTGCCTACATACAAATGATTCAAACAATCAAGCAAACTGCTGTACAGCATAGAAAGTCCTTGCGCCAATTAAAATTCCAAAAATATGCCGATGTGCGCAATGACTTGCAGCGAAAACAACTGATTTCGCTTAAAAAACTTTTTCAATTTAAAAAAGATCGTTTGCAAAAAAATTTGCACCGACTATATGAATCTCGACAGCTGCAGGAGCAAGAAAAACAGAGAAAATCCTGGAATAAACGCTTGGCTGAAAGAATAGCCAATCAGGAAAAGGTAGAAAGATTATTGATACAGGCGCAACTGAAAAGGAATCATTTTATGGAAAATCATAAGCAGAAATACAAAAAGATGTGGTCAAAGATCCAGCAAGAAATAAAAAATAAAGCTTTGAAAAATCACATGAAAATTTATAATTCACGAAAAAAACAAACAGAACAAAATGAATCGAAGAAGACGTTCCCTAAACCACCATTCACTTATAGTTCCCTATGTACTGAATTCCAAGAAAATTTTGAAAATCTATTAGATAGTGAGGTTTGTAAAGCACTAAACGCAGCTTTAGATATGGAAGATCACGTCAAAGTCCCTTTTGAACCAGACGATCCAATTTACAAAGCAGCACAATTTATAACGCAGCATATATTGACAAAATTCCATAAAGATTTATCAGCGGACAAAATGGCGTTCACGAGTGTTTATGATCGTATGGACAAATTCTTTGAGGAAGCCAAGAATTTCGTTATTTTTGTAAGCTTTTTCATGATACAGATTTTTATGCAAAATATTATATAAATTTTAAACTAATTCAGAGAGCTACGCAAATTATTGCTTCATTTCAAGATCCTGAAAAACATTTGGGAAGTCAACTTTTTAGACGGGGCTCTGTTGGCAGAGTCTCCTTTAGTAAAATACCAAGCACTATTGGTATGTCCAGTTATCAAATACATCCTCTTATTGAAGTTAAAGATGTTTCAAATCGAAAACCGACACCAGCAGTAAATTCTAATGAAAATTATAGTATAACTTTTAAATTCAAAACTTTATTTTATATTTCCTCAGGGATCCCTTACATCCGTAGTTGTCGACTCCACTACCAGCTTAGTGCAAAAAACAAATTGTAGTAACTTATGTCGAAATGAACTGGTCTTTATTGAACATTATGTTACAAAATTCAAACGAGAACTTATTGTGGGCATGGGAAGTCGTGTCTTTGCAGCTATTCAGTGTCATTTCGAGCAGAAAGTCATGGATGTAAGACAGGAATTATTAGGTAAATATAAAAAAAGCTTTGGAGAATTATTATTTCATTTAAAAATATTCATTAATTTTTTCGCCAGACATTGATCGTAATTTTCTTCTTAATCAAGTTACCAAATCTATACTGAGTTACGCTGTAAATCCTTTGAACTTGGAAGCAATTCTTAAGTTATGCATTAGTACATTGGCGGGGGATATTATTTGGAATTTGCAGAATCAATTTTTGAAACCCCGACGGGTTTGCACACGAGTTGCACAACCTTGTGTTTATAATTTAAAATATTAATGCCAATGTACACAGTATTAAAAATGCTGATTGGTTTATGATTTTGTGTATCCATGGGGATAGCAATACATTTTTATTTTTGGTACAATAAAAAATTGAAAAAAAAATATTTTTTTCTAAAAAAAAGATAAACGAAATAAATGCTTTTTCGAATGCAATATTTCCGATCTAATAAATTTTTCCTAGCTTTTATAGGAAAATAAAATAAAGAAAACATAATTTTGAAAAAAAATAGAGGAAAATTTGATACCACATATTGAAAAATTCTTATTCTTGAGTTAAAAACTATATTTTTTGATAGACATTCCACTATCCAATAGTACTAACCTTGGTGCAAATTTCATTTAAATCGTTTTTTTAAGTTGGGTACTTGACAGGAAATTGCCGCATGTATATTCGCATTTAGCAACTATTGAAAAAAGGTATTCTAACAAAAAACGTAATCGAATGAAAAGAAAAATCAATTCCATTTTGTTTCAATGCTTTGCGATTGTAGCTACGTTTTAATAAGTTGCTTTAGTGGGGTGGATATCCCTTAACAAAATAGGAATGATAAGATTATAGTTTAACCATATAAAAAAATTTAAATTTTTCATTTTACAACTTTTCAAAAGCAGTTGTAACGAATAACAGCTTAAAAAATACAAAAAACCGAAATAAAAATTTTATATTTTTTACAGGTCTAAAAACTTCTCCAAAAGTAAATGTGTAGATTGTTATCCTCGAGACTTTCCAAAATCAGAAAAGGATAGATTTCCTTTTTAAAAAAGCTAAAAAACGTTATCATAATTTTAGGCCATAGAAGAATTTTTACATACTTGCAGTGCCATAAATAATTTAAAATTTATTTAGAAAATATCTTTTTTTGTTTGTATTTTTTGATCTTTTGTTTTTGTGTTTTTATTAAGTCTTAGGAGTAAATGTGCTAAATAGTATAAATCATAATTAAAATATGTGTTTACTCTAATATTTTATTTTTATTTTTTAATAAAATTTTACATTATAAATTCACGTTGCGAAAAATCGTCCTAAAAATTGTGATGTTCTTTCATTTTTGTTTCATTAATGCCTCAAACCTTAAACAATTAATTTATTTTTTACCTCCGCGATTAAACCAAACAGTAAAAATAAAACCTAAATGCATTTTCACAGTAAATAATTATAATATCATTAATTATTTAAAAAATTCAAATTTTAAAGGCTCTACTTAAAATTAATCATACAGATACAAAGAGAAAGTTTTTTAGTCCATTTTTACATTAAGAACTGTAATTTGTTTCAAAAATGTGATTATGTTTAATATTATATTAAATTATAATTACAATTAAGGCTAATTAAATTGTTTAAATTTCCAATTACATATACAATGACCAAAATAAAGAATTAAATTAAACAACATAAAATAATATGTTTGTTCAATAACACAGTGCAACACGAAAAAAATAACCATATACGGAAACCACTATATGATAAAAGATTAATAATAAGAAGACCCGTGTCTTCCAGTTTTGTCTAAAGTCATGCACTTTTTTAGTAATAGGCCCCCAAAGATTTGGGGCATCGGTGTCATTTTTGAAAATAGTGATAATTTTCTCAAACCGTATCTTGCAAACCGTTCGGAATTTTCATTTACTCTCTTAGGGAATGTTGTTGTTAAGAAAACAGTTAACTACAAAAGTGTACCTAAGATCTCAATAAACAACTTTCTAGAACATATGAACTTCTTAGGAATGATATTTAAGTCAAAAAAGTGAAAAGATTCCTGAATTTGATTAAAAATCCTGACCTCAGTTTAAATTTTGAAAAATAAAACATTTTCGATTTTTTTGAAATGGGTCTCGAAAAATCTGTAATTTTGAGCTGATTACGGGAAAAATAATTTTAAAAAATTATAGAATATTTTTGGTCCACAAAATGATTTTTAGTGAGTTTGAGAGGCGTTTTGATTTTGCTTTTTATTGAAATGGGTATCAAAATTGTTGTAATTTTTAGCTCATACAGAAAAATATTGCAAAAATTATTTGGCATTTGGTTTAGTTTATTTCAGAATTTTTTGAAATTTGTATGCCCCTTACAATACTATAAATGTTATTTTGGGGACCAGAAATACACTAACAACAATTTTAATTTTTTCCCATTGCATGCTTAAAATTACGTATTTTTTGACACCCAATTCCAAAAGATTGCAGAAAAAGATTTTTGAATATATTGCATTGAGATTAAGATTTTCAATCGCAGGTAGGGAACTGAGGACCTTTTCAAAAAAATGTTTTTTTTATTTTTTCCGTATGTAGTTCATTGAAACGCTTCGTTACAAAGGTATTCCTCCTAAAAAGTGGGCCACGGGACCCTAATGTTGAAGTAAAGAAAAACAAAATGAAACATTTTTCAGGAAACTTTTCACTTTTACGACTTACTTATCATTCCTAGGAAGTTCATATGTTCTAAAAATTGTTAATTGAGATTTTAGGTACATTTTCGTAGTTAACTGTTTTCTTAAATTTTAAACGGTTTGCTACTTTTAAACTTGCACAGGCAAATAATTTAAAAAAAAATAATTTTTGCGATTCTGATCACGAAGATAATTTTTTGACTTTATATGTTCACAATTCTGGTTCTTTGTGATAAGAGCAACAACATTCCCTTAGAAAGTAAATAAAAATTCCGAAGGATTTGCAAGATGTGAGCCTGACAAAATTATTACATTTTTTAAAAATGACACCGAGGCCCCAAATCTTTGGGGGCCTATAACTAAAAAAGTGCATGACTTTGGGCAAAACTAGAAGGGTCTTCTTATTTTTGGTCTTTTATAATATAGTGGTGTCCGTATATGGTTATTCAACCATGATTTAAAAAATTACACACAGTGTTGCTAAAAATTGTTACTAATTTTCTCAAAAATATTTGAAATTTGATTGAACAAGAACAATTTGTGATAATTTGTAACATTTTTTTGTTAATGAACACACATAATACAAAAATGTATAAATGAATTAGAAGCAAGCAGGGAATTGCAATGAAACTATACATAAATAAAATATGTAAATAAAATAAAAATAAATAAATATTATCAGCAGTATATTTTACAACACAATAGTACATTAAATGCAAAAGAAAATTATAAAATACAGATAAATAAGAATTTCTGCTTGCAAAATAAATTCTACTTAAAATACCATTACTTTTTAATGAGAAAATGTTAATAACAAAAAATAGATCTTATCTTTAAATATATATTTTTTTTTCGTAATTTAAACATCATGACTCAGTAGGGGTGTATCATAGTAACGCAGAGTAGAGGAGGACGATGAAAAACTTGTACAAGGCAGCAGCCAACAAGCGGGATGACCTCTACCAAATACATCAGCTAATAAATAAAATTTACGTCTATTTGGTCTATATGATCCCTTTTGTTGAGCCTGTTCTACGGCGGTTTCATCGTGCAATATGGCGTGCATTTGATCTACCATTATTGCTAAAACGAATAAACCAAATAGGGCCGATTCCAAAAGCAATATAACACTGTGTAATCTAAAAAAATAAAAATATAGATAAAAATAAATACTGCTTATTAACCTTTGATAAATATATGAGCAAAATTAACAATTTTAAGAATCGAAACTAAATTAAATTGCCTCGTAATTTGTTTATCTTTTAAAATAAGTAAAATTTTTGATACATTTCGGTATAAATTACCAAAGCACATGTATATCCAAAATTGAAGATTACTAGCTTATTATCTCTCAACTTTATGATAATTTAAAATTTCAAAAATTATAAAAATGCTTTAAAAATTCTGTAAAATCATCAATACAAAACCGTCAAATTTTGTCCGACAATAAACCGTGCACCGCATATCCGGTAATGGGCCTCATAATTCCCGGAGAACCTACCTTCACGGCGAAGGCTATAGGTTGGGATGAGTCGAGTGCTACTACCACCCAGATTAGCTGGCGGGAAGCCCGGATCGGACTAGTCAGAAGGCTACTAGTGCCAAACCCACAGCGACAGCGAATTTAGGGAAACCCTGATTTTGGGACTACCAAGGCCTCAAAAATCAAGATATCGACCCCGGTGTCGGTTATGAACTATATTTCGGGTTCTCGAACGGCATCTCTCTAGACCTAAAAAACTGGTTGTTATGGAGAAAAGTCTCCCCCTTACGACTTAAGACATGCTTAAACGACAACGTTCTTAGCAGGATGTCAGCAGCCCTAAGCCACATGACAGGACCTTCAGTGAAGTGACCAAGGACGAACCCACACGTGCTGTCATCGACAGGGGCGATATCGGCGGCGCTTCATCAAGATTGGGAATAGTGCGATGGGGATGTTCCGGGAAGTTCTTAAACGGAACCCTAGTCCCTGGCGGTTGGTTTCATACCAAGGAGACGACAAGGGACAAGGGACTGCTGGAACAGGATGATCTCGATCCTGAACAATCTTCTGCAGAGATGTTATGCGACGAGACTGACGTTTCACTCATCCAAAGTGACAAAGTGATTTATCCGTTGACGAGGACGATCTTCCTGCCTCTATACATCGATTTTGAAATCGTAGCTAATGTAGAGATTACAAGACCCATTAGAAAAACGAGAAGAACAGTCTGGGAACAGTAATCTGTATTAATCTCACGTTCCAGGGTGACGTGTCTGTTGTAGTATCTGGAAAAACATAGATACTATATCGCATAGAATTAAAAATGCACTTAGATCACTTAGACCACTTGTACCTGGAGTGCAAACAGTGGTCTAGGTGTAAATCCAGCCAAAACAGAACTTGTTCTTTTCACCAGAAAATACAAGCTATCCACTGGTAGTTCCACATGGTAGTTAATCTCTACAAATGGACGTCACCGGAAGAGATTTGAAGGAATCCTTCGCGCATCAACGCTAATTATTATAGGTGCAATGTATTAAAGGCTTTTTTGTCATGATGAATTGGTCGGTACGTGGCATATGACTAAGTCATGTAACTCCACCATAATCAATGAAATGAAGTTTCTTTCAAACTATCCAACCAATATTGTGTACTTCAGACTAAACTATCAGCTATATACCATGATTATATTCGAATTTATACGGACAGTCTAATACGGCTGTATTCCAGGTCATTTACAAATATCTGGGAATACTATCGCGGACTCTCTTGCGGAATTGGGTTGGCCTTTTCAAAAAGCCTTTATTTAACTTGCTTTGTAGATTAGTCTTTAAGTTAAATATACTAAGTTTTCCTAAGGAACTCATAAATTAGTCCAAAGTTTTCCCAGTGAAAGAACGTTCTATAGGAAAAACTAAATGACAAGTAATAAATATAACAGCTGGTTGTCAAATCTTAAAAATGCCTTAATTGGTCTCAATGCGTGGAATATTATGGTCAATGCTGAAAAAAACCATATATTTCACAAGAAAACGAAAATCTTGTTTTGTACCACAAAATTCTCTACGATATTACCTGGGTCGACAAAGTTAAATACTTTAGTGTTATGCTTGATACTAAATTGAACTTTAATCACCTTTAAATACCATTCCTCGTGGTTAATATTAATAAAATGAACAGAATTATGTATCCCTTCATAAACAGAAATTCAGAGCTCAATGTAGACAACAAAAAACTTATATTAAAATCTATTTTTCTTCCGTTATTTTACTATTGTGCTCCAGTATGGTCAACGTCCGCTAAATGCCACATTAAAAAGCTCCAGATATCACAAAACAAACTGCTTAATATTTAACCTACCTTGGCACTATTCCACTCGACGCCTTCATTCTATTTCGGGATTCGATTTCATACAAGACAAATTGGCAAAGTTGACACTAAGCTACAATAACAGATGTCAATACTCTCAACAAAGTCATATTAATGAATTGATCTCATAATATTTTTATTAATTTTCTATTGTAAACTTTATTTTTATCTTATACTCCGCTTCAATAGGTCTTGTAAATTTTTTCCTATTCTCTATAAAATACGCAAAAAATTATGTTCCATTATATATTATATTGTTATACACACTACTAAGCAGAAAAGGATATTGGTCCCTAAACTCTTAACTCTATAAAAACATAAGTAAATGTATGAATACTATAAATAAATAAAAACTTGCTACAAAACTAGCCCAATTTTGATAAAACTTGGAACACATAAAAACACCTGAAAACAATGCAATGTTATGTTCAAAATTAAATTTAAAATTCAATAATTTTAAAATATATATGCACACCCTGTGGTTTGTGAATTTGAAAAAATGGAATTGTCAGATATTAAAATTTCAAAGCAAATTGGAAAAAAATAATATTTTTTTGAATTTTTTTTTTTGATTTGTGCTAAAACTAAACAAAAACTTAAACAGTTAACTTACTTAAAAGCTTTTCATAAAAAACTTTTTTTAAATAATCTGTTTAATGATTTATAAATATTTTATAAATCAATTATTTATATTCTATTTTATTAATATTAATATTAATTAAATAACAAATTGTCTGAAACAATTATACTTTATCAGAATTGTTAACAATTAATATAAATTTCCTTTAGACATTTTCTGAAGTATTAAACGATTAACAAAAGGGAATTTTAGTGTTACGACAATTGTGAGACTAATCTGCACATTTGCGAAGGACAATTTGTTTTTATTATTCCTATATTATTCTTTAGACATAAAGGAGAATAGTCTGCCCATTTTCTGAAGTAAAATATAAAATGGCTTACGAATTATATTCGATAAATCTGCACATAATCTGAAATGAATTGTTTTTGTAATTTCATCAGACAATTAAGCGAATAATATAAATTCCCTTTAGATATTTAACAGAATAGTCTGCACATTTTCTGATATTTTTTGCTCGGTCATTTTATTCCCTTCTTCAGTTCTTTTATAAGAAAACTTTGCGACAACTCTGCAAAAAATTACATAACTTCTTATTGTTTAATATTCTAATTTGGAATTTATGTATACATATAATGAATACTATACTAAGTAATCTTATTTAATTTTATTTATTATAAAAATAATCTATAAGATTCTATTATTTATTTCTATGTGACGTGACGTGACGTGACGTGACAGACTTTGAAATAACCCTTCTTAGAATTATTTTTATACCCTTCACCTTCGTGAGAAGGGTATATATAAGTTTGTCATTCCGTTTGTAATTTCTATAATATAATTTTCCGACCCTATAAAGTATATATATTC